>NC_056741.1:1600041116-1600261116 GCF_019279795.1 Protopterus annectens | reverse complement strand
GACTGCACCTTCTACTCATTAAATCCCATACCTACATCTACTATAAAGAAACTACTTCAGAAATTGAAACCATGTACCAATGCTCCTGACAATATCCCTTCTTACTTTCTCAGCATAGCAGCTGAAACTCTAGCCTACCCTATCAGCATCTTAATTAACCGCTCCCTACAAGAATGCACAGTTCCCCAGATCTGGAAACAAGCCTTTATTATACCTCTACACAAAGGTGGCAACAATAACAACATTACTAATTTCCGTCCCATAGCCATCCTGTCCCCCATTTCAAAACTCCTAGAAAAATGTGTCCATCTTCAACTCCTTCCTCACCTCCTAGACAACCATCTTATAACTCCCACACAGCACGGTTTCAGACCTAACCACAGCACTGTGACTGCCCTCCTCTCCTTCCTTGAAATTGTAAATAAAGCCCGTGACTCTGGACAAATTGTTTCCACCTTACTTCTTGACCTCTCCAAAGCCTTCGATACTATCTCACACAGCCTGCTCTTAACTAAACTCTCCAAACTTTACCTATCTTCCACCTCTTTGAACTGGTTCTCTAGTTATCTGTCTAACAGAAACCAAGCTGTAAAATGGAAAAAAGCCACCTCCTCTTTCCTTAGCACCCCTACAGGAGTTCCACAAGGCTCCATACTCGGTCCTCTTCTTTTCAATATTTTTATTAACGACTTCCACAAATCAATCCCATTCTCCAGCATCATCCAATATGCAGATGATTCAACTATCATCTGTTCTGCCTCTTCTATCACTACGCTACAAAAACTTACTCAAGATGCCTTCTCTTCCACAGAGCAATGGATGCTAAGTAATCATCTAGCCCTCAATGCTACCAAGACCAAACTAATGTTATTTACTCCTTCTAGAGTCACTCCTCCCGACCTGAATACATTCTCAATTACTAGTGAAAACAACTCACCTCTTGAAATAGTGTCTGAGACCAAACTACTTGGGGTCCAAATCGACAACCAACTCAAATTTAATTCTCACCTGCAAACAAACATCAAAAAAACGCATCAAAAACTTGGCATGCTGTATAGACAGAATGCCTACCTCACATCTGCCACTAAAATCACTCTCGCTACTTCCTTCCTTATCCCCTCCCTTCTCTATGGCGCCCCACTACTAACTAATCTTCAGTCCTTGTTAAATAAACAGCTTACCTCCTGCTATAACAAAATTGCAAAATTCATCACCAGCCATAACTCCTCCACTCACCACTGTTTATCCCTCCATAAACTAAAATGGCTAGAACTTCCCAACCAACTTACTTACACTCAACTAACTCTAGCCCATAAGCTTATTCTAAACCCCTCCCTCTGTCCCTCCCTTTCCTCTGCCTTTAAAATGCACCTACCTAACAGAGTTCTAAGGTCAAATAATCAAAATCTACTAGAAGTGCACAAACCTACTCATCCCCCAGGCAAAAGCCTTCTGTCCTTCAGCCTCGCTCGACTCTGGAACTCCCTACCCCCACTCATCCGCACAACCTCTAACCACTCTACCTTCAAAAAGTCTCTTTTCTTCCATCTAGCATCACAGTGGGAATGCTCATGCTCCCACCCTACATAACTAACTCTACTCATAGTCATCCAATATCTCATCCTACTTTATGTAGCTAATAGGTTTGTTCTCTAATCTGTATTACTGTTTACATTTGTTCTATTACTAGTATTTTTCTTCTCAATGTATTAACTGTTATGACTGCTACTGTATATTTGATAAGTTGTCACTTGTATCCTGTCTACATTGTATTAATAACTCTCTGTACCTACATTTTCTCTGTCAAATGTTGAATGTATATTTTGTTTTTGGAGCTTTTCTCCCCAGGACTCCATTGAAAACGGGTTCTTTATGGCCCAATGGACTATCCTGGTAAACCAACTGCAATAAAATAAAATAAAATAAATAAAAAATCATCAGTGCAATACTGGAAATAGCAACAAATTGGATAAGAGACAGCATACCAGAAAAAATCTTATCCTAACATGAAATATATGCACATACAATTCTAGAAATAAATAATAATTATATCAAACTATTTGCATTCAAAATAAAAAAAGAAATTAACCATGAAATAAATTAAATAGCTAGCTCTAATAGGAACATATAAATCCCAGTGTAACTATTATGCCCACATAAATCTAATTAATAATTAAGACAAATTAATAAATCATTTCTGGTTATATAAAGAGTGGTAACTGTAGATTTAGTAGCAAGGAGGCTGTATTAAGGGGTGCCACTTTTTGTGGTAATTGTATTTATTGTAAAAGGATTTCAAGAACAAAATCGTTGACTCCTATTAATATGTCAAGAGTTTTTGACATCAGATATCTGATTACATGTAATACTGGATGGGTAATATATATGGTAGTATGCCAACGTGGTGCAGTTTACATTAGTGACACATCAAGGCCGTTTAAACAAAGAATATCTGTTCATTTGAGAAATTATTCTCTCTCTTCTCAAAATAAACAACCTATATGCATCACAGATGCATATATACCACCAGACAATAATGTTACAATTATATCCTTCAATGATATGACAACATTCACCAATACACTATTGAGATGTCAGTCTATATTGAAGTCACCCATCATATCAGCTCCCTCCATCAATAAACCTTTACAATTTCTCCGAAATAATCATGACCCCAACAGGAATAACCAAAAGTAGCAACAGGCAGTCTATACTCACCTGGATCCTCGCTATCACCCCAAACATAACTGGCAATGATGGTTGCTTAGGAAACCATCAATAACCATCCTCCAACATACGAAATGAGACAAGTAAAACACATATATAAGAACCTTCTTTACAGCCAAATGTACATTTTTTGCCATTCAACGACAAACCCTCTTGTGGCCAGCTTTCACCAATTTAACTGGCATGTACTGAAAGACATGCCTCTCAGTGTTGCAGTGTCACACTTTAAGTTCCATATTCCTAAACTTACTGAATGGCCTAGCTTCAGCTAGAACTAAATGAGTCAAATCCAATGCAGCACAGTGGCTAACAAAAGAAACCAAACAGCTCTTGCTATTAACAGAGAAAGCATAGAAAGACTGATAGAAAAAAATAGCAAACATTTAAATGTCAAAGAAACCTCTTAAAGCAATAAACCAGAGAAGACAAGACAAAGGAAGGTAGTGTGGGTGTTAACCCTAATAAATTTCACCAAAATACTTGGGAATCTATGGATATAGAAGAGTGAATGTAATCTACTTGGACCTCACTAAGCATTTGATTCAATCCCTTACAGTGAGATTATAAAGGTAAGTGTATAAAAGTAACATCAATCTGCATGCAATAAAGTAACATCAGTCCCCATGCAATAAAGTAACATCAATTCACATGCAATTAACTGGGTGTCTAACAGGCTCACTAACACAACATCTGTAGTTAAAATACAGGATGCTACATCTAGGGATACACCGTTTACTATTTATGTACCAAACAGGTTTGTACTAGAACCAGTTTTGTTCATATTATTCATGTTAGACTTTCCGGTGGAAACTAGAATATAGATTAGCAAATTTGCTGGTAACAAGAACATTGGGACAATTGTAAGGTCAATAAAGTTCAAGCTAAATGGTAGGGATTTGTGGAGCCTTATACTTGTTGTCAATGAGAAAGCAAATGGACTTTAATGCCAGGAAAAAAAAACTATTGCACTTTGAAAACAAACCATCCCTGTTATCATACATCATAAATAACGATATACCTGAAAATGAGACAAAGGTTAAGGATTTGAGTATTATTGTAGATAGGGGACATTTGTATGGAGATAATGTACAAGTGACAACTAGAAAGTGCTACATAATTATAAAGGGTAACTTATGATGCATAACTAGTAGGGAACAAAATGTTCTACTACCAATCTACAAGGCTGTAGTAAGAACTGGAATTGAATATTGTGCACCTGCCTATGTGCATAATCAGTGTCAGTACTATAGTCTGGAAAGGTTCCAAAGATATTTAAAAAAAAAAATCACTAAAGTTAAGCACCTCAGTTATGAAAACTGGCTAAAGAAAGTTGTCATTGTATTCAGTTATATGCAGATTGGTAACAGGAGATTAAATTTGTATCTATAAATGTGTGAATGACAGCACCATGGCAGCAACACTAAGAAAATGAATTTAGGGCTCATGTTATGGGAACAAGAAACAACTATACTCCCTTTTAATGGAAGAACTGTTAAACTATGGAATATTTTGTCATTAGACGTTAGAAAGGATAAAAGTCTATAGGCATTTAATAGTGCACTGGATCAATGGTTTGGCAAAGGTGTATGTAACATTTTTGGCAAACTCTTAAAAGTGTTCTAAGAGGCTCAGAGATTGAATTTATAAACACTGAACATCTTTCTACATGAAACAGTGACACCAACACCATCTGTACCCTGGTCAAACTACCACACTTTCACCAACACAGACAAAATTGCCACTTGCTTTAATACCAACTTCACTGAACCGATCTTTTCTCTACTCAGAAATACCCCTGTTATGAAGGGTAATACTGCCAGCACAGTTAGCTGGAATTTTGTAAATAATTATATGTCATTTGTGAATGTCAACACGATTTATATAAGATGCTTGTGTTACAACTGTATCAGAACTGTATGTCATGTGTATATCAAACTGTTTTTTACAGATATGTGTGTTAGAAAGGTATTTTTAAAGTGCTTGTGCTTAAAATGTAACCACAGTGTGCCCTACTGGAAGAAACAGAAATGTACATGCACTATTGTAACTGTTTAAATGTATATATTTTAATAGTGGAAACTGGAATACAGGAGGTTAACTTCAGAAAAATAGCTGAAATTAAATTACTTTATAGGCTAGACTGGAGAAATAATGTCTGTGCTAGGGTGCTTTCTGCATTGTCTTTAAGGTTGACTAATTACTGGTCTTGAAATATGCTGGAATGTAATTGTTTTGTGACTTCCAGCATCTGCCAGAGATCTGAGCAGAAGCCTTTGTTTGTGTATTTTCACAGGTAGATGCTAAATACTGCCAGCTGCAGCAGTGGGGCTTTCACCTGGGACATAGTCAGGTGACAAGAAATTATGTCATTCTGGAAGCTATCCCGGCAATTATATTTGAGATATTAATTTGAGAGATCTGTTAGAGAAACACAACATTTTGCATTCTGTCTTGGACCTGTCAAGATCTAGTCACCACACACCTGCCTTGCTCTGATGAAGTAAGTTACTAGGGAATAGTATAATTCTCTTAGATATAGTCAAGAATATAGCAAAGCTTAGTTTAGATATTTTTCTTTATTTATTTGAGACTGTCCTACAATGTTGTTTTAAATATTTCCTGTGGTTTTGAACTCTGATGTCACTGTGAATATATACTGAGTATTTTCTTGTTTGTTTATTATTTATTATTAAATATATTTAAACCTTTCATTGTGGCTGATCTGTGTAGAGATATTTAAGTTTTGAGAGTACTTGCATATCTATTTGGTGACACTGTGTGGGTCACTTCTAATAGCCTTGCTCTTGGACAAAACACCATTTGTATTAATATTAATATTACACAGTAAGATTAGACACCCTTTGTTAAGGGCCTTAAAGTGACCGATAAGGAGTTGGCTGGTGGCAGTGATAACTACCTTACAGTCTGGGCAAAAGGGGGCATAGCTAGTAAACCTGTGCCAGCCTTTAACAGGTGTGTGTGTGTGTGTGTGTGTGTGTGTGTGTGTGTGTGTGTGTGTGTATGTATACAAATCAAACCTCAGACAGTGTGTGTGTCAGCTAATTGGGCAGTGACATGAGGCACTGGTTGGACAGAGAGGGTGCTGGAGGTCTTGGCTTGGCCACTTGGCTGAGATCTCAACTCTATAGCTGTGCCAGTGGGGAGTCTTTTTGGGGATCTGGAGAAAGAGGGAGAAACCAGCCATGGACTGACTGTGGTCTCTGTGTGCACTTAAGGGAAATTCCACTTGATGCAGAGAGCTGCATCTGGAAATACTGTGTGTGTACCTGTCATCCTCCTAATTTACATTACCCACTGTTGCCAGTGGTGGGGATTGAGGCTCCTTGATTACAGGTCCAGTGGTGGGTCATCACAACTCCCCTCCCCCCATTTCTTACAACCTCTTTTACCTTTTAATCCATCCCTACTTCAAACATAGAATAACCTCCTCAACCCGAAACCAATTGACTTAGCCAAAGACAACCTACCAGCCAAATACATCAAAGCTGCACCGATTCCTTAGTATAACCTTCTCCATGGAAATAAACTGCTCTATCAAATATAACTATAGTCATACCATTTAGAAAAGAAATACACATAATATTCCCTACATAAAGGTGAAAACTGTACAGACTGTCACAAATCTTACAAAAATGAATTTATTGATAACTCATCTAATGTCTTTACTGTCACAATTTCCTGTCCGGCACTCAACATAGTTTCTGACCTAACTACAGTACAACTGTCTTCCTTTTTTCTCCAGTACAATAAGTCTCAACAAATATTTGGTAAACATAGTCCTCTCTCTTTTCCTTGACTTACACAAGGAATTTGATACTGTTTCTCACCAAAAACTACTAAAAGCACTTTTCTCTGTAGGGCTCTGCCACTCCACACTCTCTTAGTTCCTCAGCTCTCCCTCTGATAGAGAACAAAGCTGTAAAATGGCAATGACTTTTAACCCTTCCTACTAGTCACTCTTAGAGTCTCTTGATAATCAGTCTCAGACCAGTTTATTTTTCCTCTGTTGAAACTCAGCAAGGGAACTCGCACTTACTCTTAAATGCAAAGAAAACCAAATTAATATTTTTAACAAAACAATGTTCAGACCACAAATACACTTTCACCATTTCCTCATAAAACACTGCATCTATGGAAATAGTACCCCATACTAAATTACTAGGAGTCATCAAAGGTGAAAATTTCGAAGTATGACTAATACATAGAACAGGTCCTCTAGAGAAGCCATCAAAAGCAAGTTCTCTATACAGGGCCAGAACCTCTCTCTCTCTCTCTGTAATGCAGCTAGTAAAACTATTGCATCAACCTACCGCCTTACATCAGTCCTACATTCCTCACCAATTCTTATTAATATATATGCCACACAAAATGAAATTAGACATTTGCTACAATAAAATAACATTCACAGCCAACAATTTAAACAGAACATGCCACTGCCTGTCCCTACAACTAGATTGGCTTGAACGACTGCATTATCTAGTTTATTCCCGACTATAGACTGTTCACAATCTGATCTATAAACCTGCAAACTGCCCCTCACTCAGGCCCATTCTGTAGCTCTAATCTTTCAGATGTTTTACTGACAATATATTAATTATTAATAAATGTAAACCAGAGGAATCAGAAATCTTAACACAAACTTTAAATGAATGTTATGCACCATTAACAATAGATATTAACATTGACAGCCATATGATTAACTTCCAAGATGTTACTTGATACAATATGGGTAGGATCCAGGACATATAGCTAGCAAAAGTTATAAAAAAAACTACAAAACTGTTTATATAAATAATTTATTACATTTTAAGAGAAGTCACGATTACTTTACTAAAAGAAATACCCCAAAAGGGGAAATTTAGAAAGACTATAGACATTTCTAGCAGAAATAAACCTGGACAATGAAAATGTAGGTAAGTAAAAGATAATATCCAAATGACATGTCAACTAATGAAAACAAGAAGATGAAGGACGTGCTAAGAGAAGGTGCAATTAAACTATGTTTAGCTGAGAGATCAAGTTATAACATGAGGGGTAAGAATCAAACAAGTAAGTAATTCAAATTTAACAGGTAGTACAGTGGTATTAGATGTGTTATGTAGTTTGTGCCCCAGAGGAAATAATTAATAGGAGCTGGAACATTTTACAGTCAGCTTTTAATTTCTTTAAATCCACTATTTTCATATGAAAGGGAAAGCAATGTTAAGGAATTATTTGAATGAAAGAGTAGCTCTAGGAACAGAAGGGGTACAAATAAAATGTAATGGGTATACAATGTGTGGATACATGGAGAATGTAATGGTTTTATTCATCCCACTACAGAGAAACTATATTAGTTTTATGACTTTTCAACATGTGAAACAGAGGGGGTGGATTACTTGGCAGTTTTTGTGTAAATATGTAGTTTTATAGTCAGAATATAGAACATATTTTAGATATACTGAAGAAAAAAATCAGAGACAAATGCACTTAATAAAGAAGCAAACATGCAGACTATTGTGTTAAATTTACATTTTAGGTTTTACAAGTAGATAAGCTTTCCTTGAGAGATGGAAATTTAAGAAATGACTTGCTACACATAGAATTACAGTGACAATTATATCTAAATAGTGCAAATGAACCAGGATTCAATGCCGTTTCTTTAGAACCATACCTCAGAAAGACAGGTACTAAAGCATTTTAGTCCAAGTTTTAATATTTATATACAATGCAGAATGCTTATTTAAATCCAAAACTGTTTGTGTAATTTTGATATAAAGGAGTTTGTAAATAATAGCTATTAAGATTGTAGTAAGAGTTTCATTCATGGTGTCAGTATAATCATCCCGTGAATAAGTTTTTGTTCAAATTGATTGTTCCGTTATTGACTTTAGACACCTGAAGAAATAGTTGTATTATGTTCAAAATCAAGAGCTAAATCTTTGTTATCCACAGTGTAAAATATTCATTTATGCATATTTTTATATGAAAAAAATTTTAAATAATAGATATTAACATTTTATCTAGAGTTTTAGGATTCTAACTCTAATGGCCATGTGACAAAGCTTTTGCTTGCTTCTTTGTTTTTGTTAACTGTTGACTGTTAAAGTCTAGCTGGGCAGCAAAGCCCATTTTCAGCTGAGGCTCAGTGAGAAAATCTCTATAGAAAGTTATATATAAACTAATAATCCCCATGTAAAAAGTAGGGTTTGTATATAAACTTTTTTTCTTATCAGTACTACAGCACTGCAACTATATAGAAAAGCAGAAATGCTTTCAAGGAACAACAAAATAAGAATTAGCTGAAAACATATAAGACTAGTAGATGTACCCGAAGCTGTGGATATAATTGCTCAAACTCAGCTCTAAGAACACTTGCTGTTCTGTTGGGTTTGGAAATTACTACAGACAAAATCCATATAGCTTAAAGAGAAAAATGTGAGTTAACATAGTGTCACACCAGTCAGTGCTAATGAAAACATCTGATAAGTGTACAATTTTACAATTTCATTTTCATTTAGAATTTGGTTAATGCTGTTAATGGTTTTCAATCTACATGTATAAATTTGAAAGGAAACCAAGTTACTCCTTTTAAAACTTAACCTTCACTGGATCTAAATTTAGTAACTTACATCCAGCTTTCCTTAAATTACCAGAAAAGAAAACTGTAAAACATCTAACTCATATATTTAATTTATACTCGTCTACCACTACTTTCATTGCAGCCTTCAGACATGGCTATCATAATAATGCCAGTACCTGAAGATGAATTCCCAAACTCCACGGGCAAAGAACAACACGATCACCAGCCTCTGGAGTTTAATAATTCATCTTTGGGTGCTGTCATTATTTGGTTTGTAATTTCCATACCCGTTTTGATTTTTTGGTTCATGGTATCATAATACCTTTATCAAAGTATACTCAGCCAAACATCCTTATGATTACAGCTCTGTCTAAAACCTTTACACACAAATATATGTAAACCTATACATATATATATATATATATATATATATATATATATATATATATATATAGTGAAAGGCTACTATACAGCTTTTTACATTTATAAAAATCTGTGGTTTACTGTGTGATTGACAGTACGGTTTCAGAAACTCCTTTAACACTATGGCAGCCTTACTATTTGCTACAGATAATATGTACAGTGATATTACTGCTGGATGCATTTATATTTCTGTATGATCTTTGATTTATAATATCATAATTGCATTTCTCATATGAAGCATTTCTTGCAATTTATATGAAAAGATGGCGCAGAGGAGCAGCGGTTGTATTGTCGACTCACAGCAAGAGGTTCTCCGGTTCGATTCTCGGCTGGCGTGCCTTCTGTGTGGAGTCTGCATGTCCTCCCTGCATTTATGTGGGTTTCCTCTGGGTACTCTGGTTTCTTCCCATGTCACAAAGACATGTGTCTGGAGCATTTCTCCCCAGGCCTCTGATGAAAATTGGCTTCGTTCCAAGTCCGACTTTCCCAGTAAACAAATGTTAAATAAAATAAATTGTTTATTAATGGGTTGCAGTATTAATAATGACACATCAACTCCATTAAACCTGATTAGGAGATTCTTAATAATGTTTATTCTAGGTTCAGTGTACATTTTTTTACATTTTTGGACTTGACCGGTACCAAAAAGTAGAAGCAGCACTAAACAGTAATTCTGATACTATAGTAAACAAAATGAATAAAAAACTACCAATGTATTTCACAATGAATCTAGCAGTCATACATGGAATTAATTGGATGGAGTCATATTATTAGGAGTATATTCCTCTTATTTTTCTCTAAAAAACTCAATATTTCCCCCTCAAAATTATCAGACAAATTAAGTTAACAAAAATCATTCTGGACTAAATTTCTTTGGCGAGACAGATTTTTCCCCATACCATTCCATAAAACTTTACATGTAGAATATGGAGTTTAAAATTAGGACTTCACTTTTGGAACAGAAATCATGTGCAATAGTTTAAACATATTTAGTATTTAGCATGGCAGTGCTATTTACTACCAACCAAAAGATTATATTGTCCTTCAGCATGGCAAAATCTAATTAATATATTGAAATGTGAGTTTAAAATAATCACTATCACAATGGTATAATTATAAAAGTTAATAAGTTGACAGTTTTCTAAACAAACTACCTGATGTTCACTTATTTTCCATGGCTAACCCAGAATGGATGCATTATATATTAAAATTCATCCATCCATTCACAACCCCTTTTCCCATTTTTGCACATGGAGCCAGAGTGTCACTTCAACAGTGACAATCATTTAAAAGGCAAAAAGGTGCGAGGCAAAACAACGGCACTATATAGCTATTTCAAACAGTCCATTTAATGAAACAATACCATGTAAAGCCAAGGTTCACACTGCCGGATGGCTTGTCTTGCCACAAATGTTCTTCCATACCACACACTCACATGCACACTCACAACTATAGCCAATCCACCTACTGCATGTCTTTGGAATGTGGGAGGAAACTGGAGCACCTGGAGGAAATCCACTCAGACACAGGGGGGACATGCAGACTTCACACAGAAGGCACCCCAGCTGAGAACTCAACCGGGAACCTCTTGCTGTGAGGTGACAATGCTCAACACAGCACCAATGTGTGACTGAAATTCAAATTAAGGTTTTATATTACATCTAGTAATCAAATGGATAAGGAGACATTTCTGTGCACCATGGTGTACACTGTTTATTATCACTAGGTGCCATGGTGCACACTGTTCATTATCTCTGTGCGCTATGATGCATACATAATTCAATGTAACACAACACCATTGGATAATCTATGCGACTTCAGCCATGTAAAATCCAGTGGTGCTGTGTTTGTCAGTGCAATGATCTCACTTCCTTGCAAATATATGCCAGTGTTGTCTTAATCAAATCTGCCTTTGCACAGTAGGAAAAATTCTACCAATAACAGATCTGTGTGGTGTAGGCAACCATCCTATCACAACCACACTAGAACCCATTGTCACACAGTGATGCTGCTGAGCTCCCACCAGTGGGAGCTCCCACAGCACCAGATTCTCTCATTACCATATTATTGTAATGCCTCCAGCTCCACTGCTTTGACTGTAAATCACAGAGTGGGAAGAAAAAACTATGTACCAAGGTATTCAAAGCATGCCTTAGCACACAGTCATTCCCTGCCGTGCTGTGTTACAGTGTCATTAAACACTGTATAGTATAGCAGCTGTTGGGCTGTAGATGTGATCAGGAATGAATTGGACACTGGTGTATTAAGTATTCCATTATATACAATGTGCTGATGTGTATAATTCATAAAGAATAGGGGTCTTTTTTTAACCACCATTACAAACTGTAAGCCATATCTATGAATCATTCTACAGAAAGCCTTGGTACTAAACATACTGTGCAGAGTGCCCACATACTACCATCAAACTACGTTTATGAATATCAAGGCCAGTTTCAGCAATAAAGTAGACTGGCTTCTAGGCCTTTGTCATCTGAGGAGCACAAAACAATTCCCAGGCACAAAGCTAATTATGTATACAACACTTAATCAGCCAATCAAAATTAACCAGGAAAAAGTAATAGGCTGTCCTTAATGTAACAAATATTTTAAAGGATAATCATTATCCACATCTTGAGAAACTATTTACTTTCGTTTTTAAGCATTAGTTTTGCTGCTTTACGGCAAAAATCAAAGTGCCGGTGTACTTCAGCACTCATGCAGAGTCTTTTAGTGTGTGATTCTTTTATTGTAAGTGTACACATTTAACTTCTGCATTAGATTCCTGTGATTAGTCTTTGTAAACAATGACTGAAACATACAAAGACAACATGCCAATTAAATTAGGTCTTCTAACATAACAATTTATGAACCAAAAAGTAGGATAACAGAGTTATTCCTGTAGTTTGTAAATCACTTTTAGATAGTTGCAGTGTCTCATAACTGATTTTTATGTTATCCCAGTTTTGTGATTATCTGGAAATGAATCAAAATATTAAATGACAAAAAAGACAAGCTGCATTTATAAAACATTTTCCACAAGACACAACTGGCAACAAATGTTTTCACCATTACATAACCATCACTGTGTGCCAACAAGATTTGGATTTGGGGGCCAGGCTAAAATGAAACACATCAGTTATCTAGGCTGTAATGTGTGACTACTAATGTGTGAATGCTGAGATCGATATCTGTCTATCTAAAGATAGAAGCTACAGTATCTCTAGGATTTCTCCTTACTCTGAGACACAATGATCTCAAAGTTATATATGTAGCCAGGCTGTGGAGGTCACAGCCCCTCACAATAGCAGAGGATGTGCCTTGCAAAAACACTTTTGTACTAAATTTTGACAAGCTTAGTAAATGCTGCTTTTTGTGATTTGCTTGTGGATGTTGTTTACATAAAAATTGCATTTTTGTCATGGAGTCATTCTAGATTTGTCTATTTATACAATCCTTTTGGGGGGGTGAGAGAAAATAAAAAACACAACCATTTACCTAACACTCAAAAGTAATATTACTTTTCCAAGAATTTACTGAATCCTCTGTCAATGTTATCTACCTTCAAAATAAAATAATTTAACTGATTTAATTAGCCATTATGTATTTTTGCATTCTATTGTTTCACACTGGAATTAACCAGTCACAAACTTCTGCCTTCATTCTCAAAAGGACAGCATGTGGCTTTGACAAGTAAAATGGATGTTTATTTACACAAGTGCTCCTTATGAATCTGTTAGTTGCTGAGCATTAGGCACTATCCCTCTCATTTCTGTTTATTGTCCCACAGCAAAGACACTTCTCCACTTACCACTCTTTACATCAGAGAACATCTTTGTGCATCTTGCATGTTGCACACGTGCCTCACTTTAAAGCAGTGATGTTTTCCTGCACATTAGTTCCCCTGTCACAGTGCTACCAGACACCTATACTGTCCATGAACAATGCATTACTGGTTTAGGGGATCTAACTATTAGCAAAGCTGTTGATGGCTTTGATTATGATAATTTATGTTAAAAAAATGCATATCATTATTATATCAGTTAGCCTGATAAGATGAATAAAGGGAAGTTTACCAGAGATTTTTTTAAGTTGAACTCAAGAATGTTCTGTTGGACTGGGACAGAATCTATAAAGGAGTGCTCTTACTATGGTAAACTTATTTAATCTATTTGCAATGAGCTTACCAGTACAGGGGGTAGCTGGGACAATAAATTGGATTCCCTGGACTATAGCTTTTATTACTGGTTTCTTTGTATGTTTGTATACTTACATAATGAGCAAAAATATACTGACAAGCATATATGTTGAGGATATCAAGAGAGATTCCATTGCAACTAAAATTATTGCTAGTGAAAGGCTCTTGCCACTCATAGTAAGCTCATGTCAGATGATGTGAGCTGTGAAAGTCACTCCCCACGTTATTTATTTATTTACTGACATTTTTTTTACCAGAAAAAAGTCAGACTGGGCCTAAAAGACACATGTTCAGTGGATGCCCCAAGAGATAAGCTCCTCATATATCTGCATATGCTGTATATCTTTATATATGTCAACATACACATTTTTTAAGATGGTAGAAACACTTTGAAATTCAGAAATCAAGTGTTCCATTAGTTAAACATCTCTCTCTTTCTCACATAACACACACTTACACACACACACACACACACACACACACACACACACACACACACACACACACACACACACGCAACCCTATTTTTTTTTAAAAGAACATGCATAACTGATCAAGCAAAATCTAAAAGAGAATGACACTGCTATGTGGTTATGACAGGTTAAAGCATTTTTGGCCTTTTTTAAAACCCGCCAAGAAATACATTTTTCACTGCATTTTCTGCTCTAATAAGTACAATAAAGCATTGTCTTGAGAGGTTAAAAATCAGTCTATAGGTCAGTAACTATCCACTGCAGCCTTTTTTCCCAGAAATGCGTCTGTAGAAAGTATCTGAGAGGTGGTCTTATCATCATCCAGCAACATATTTTCAAAGTGTGACAAACTGAATGCCCATTTCAAGGACAAAGCAAGCTTCTCAAATGCAGCTCTGCAAGGATTATTATAAACCATCCATGTGTATGGAGCCTACAAATTGCATTGCTTTCTAATATTCCACTCATCCTATCCATACATCTTGCAGCAGTAACCTTATGATGCATGCAGTAACAGTTTTGTGTGATATCTCACCATAAAAGCAGATGAAGGTGTACAAGGATCTTTACTACAGGATAAGCTTCCTCACCCTGGGTACTGAGTACATTTTGTCTCTGACTAGCACCCAGTAAAAATGTTAGTCAAGTTTATTAAATATCTATCTGTTCTTTTAGGACCATTAGACAGTTCAGAGTTCATAGCTGACGTTTTATAATTTTACACAGATTGCAGGTGGATTTACTGTGTTCATACAGTTCATTTTCCTCTGTATTTGAACTGCTGCATGCTGCTTTCAGACTTACATATTTCCTTCTTCCTGGCCTTTTTTGCCTGACATAAGCACTTGTTACTGCAGTTTTCTTACCTTCTTCTCTGTGAAACAAGTAACTTTACGTGAGGGTGAGAGCTGTACTCTTTTACAGCTGGGAAGCCTCCAGTAGCTACAACGTAACATTGCAGTATTGCAGCCCCGGGGACAGCCGAATGTTAAAAACTCAAGGTAAGAAGCAATGCACATCTTTGGCAGAAATGCCAGACACCTAACAAATCTAGGAGTAATGGTCATATTGTCTGTACATCTAGTGTTACAGAGAGGTTTCACAGAGGTGCAATTTCTGTGGAAACGCTAAGCGTCAGGGCTTGCGGTCTTACCATATTACTGTCCTTTAGGCCTTGTTCTTTTGTTGAAGATTCAGATTATTGCATCACAATGGGTGCTTCCTCATCTGGCTGGTCTTGCTAAACCTTCCTCAGAGAACATTGAAAAGGGCATGCTGATCTCTGCTTTTCATGATCCTTTTCTGTCAGCCTTTACTGCTTTTCGTAAGCCTCCTTATCTCAATTTGTATCTAGTTTCTTAACTGGAACTGGATGGCCTTTCCTCAGTTTTAACCTTTACTTTTCTGAGCATTTTTGTTTTCTTTTGCTTTAATTGGTTGCCCTTTTCCTTCTGTCTTTCCTAGTAGTCCCAAGCCACTCGTTTTTTTTCCCAAATGTTTAATGCCACCTCACTTGAGGGCTGCTGTTTGCACTCTTTTTTTCCGATCTGCATGTTTGTTTTCCATAATACCTGCTGTTTTCACGAAGGTAATTTCTGAAGTATTCATTTCTTCTTACATAACTAATATGCAGTTCTGTTACTGCACATCTGAAACATTATGCCATTTTGTAAATGTCTGCCTTATTGAAGTAGTGAGCCCTCACTTTTGATTGGCTCAGCACTGTAGCCAAATTGAATCCTACAAAAGGGCCTCACTGACACAGATGCCTGGTGTCAAAGCCATGGCCTCAAGCTCAATGCCAAAAAGTGCATTGTCATCCCCTTTTGTGTGAACTACAACATAGGAGGTAGTATACTTAACACCGAAAGTGTGATAAGAGACCTTGGGACACAGGTGGACAGTATTCTCTCCTTTGATAATCACATTGCCACAGTAGTCAGGAAATCCTTCTACATGGCACACCTCATCACAAAAGGTTTCTCATCCAGAAAAAAAGAGGTCATTGTTCCACTCTACTCATCACTCATTAGACCCATTATAGAGTACAAGGCCCCTTTTTGTATGCACCTCACAAGACATCTACAACAACTGGAAAGGCCGCAGAAATACCTCACAAAGAGGATTACCGGCCTCAAACAGATGCCCTGCACAGACCGTCTCAAAAAACTCCAGCTTTACTCCATTGCATATCGCCTACTCAGATGTGATCTCTGCCTAACATACAAAGCTATGTCAAATGCAGAGCTGTTGGACATGCACCACTTAAAGAAATACCAATCCTTCCGAGCTACACGCTCTAGGGACCTAAACCTTGTCACCACAATAAATAGAACATGCGGGAGGAATAGATTCCTGTCCCAGAGACTTCCCATACTCTGGAATAAACTACCTATCTATATCAAACAAAGCTCCTCATTAGCACTCTTCAAGAAAATTCTTGATGATTGGATGGGAAATAGGAAATTCACCCCGGGGATCACCTCTGTGGCTCTACTCGATAGTGGCACAGGAAAATAATTTTCTTGGGTGGCAAAAGCCAGGGTACCTTTTTGGCTGGGCTTGTATAGGCCCCAGGGCTGATAGCCTAGTATCTACCTATGAACCTATGAATCATTTGCCAATGACTTGTTCATAAATAGATGTTCTTGTTTTGATCTAAGAAACTAGCTCCATCACCAATGGAGAGCAGTTTCAAGCCATTTTTTTCTGGAGTGGATGCCAGTATTAGCTGTATGAAGTGTTTTTTTACAAGGCATCAGGGATGACAGTGTCATTTCATGTGTTTGCAGTTAAACTGCTCCATTCAATACCCATCAGGAATTCATCTCCTTTCCTTATCATCCTAAAGAACTGTATATAGCCTTCTTGCCTACCTTTCTGGTGATCAAGCATTTATATATATATATATATATATATATATATATATATATGTGTGTGTGTGTGTGTGTGTGTGCGCGCGCACGCGCGCATATGTATGAGTATCTCAAACCAATGGACAGGACATACCCCAGTTTCATGTCTCTAGTCTGATACAGAGTGCCTTCTCTCTTTATTTTACAATTTATTAATTTTATCCCTTTGCTTATACAGAGTGCACAGGCACTTTTCCTGATATTCTTTTGTCCACTAATACCCTCCTGCCCATGACATACCCTAGTGCATATTCAGGATATATGTCTCTGTTTCTATTACCACAATACCAAGACACTATTATTTTCTCAAAGTCACGACTTCAGTCAATATCTTGTTTATAAAGTCCACAGTCAGAACCTGTCAAGGTGAGTTTGGCATTATATAGTGTAGAGATACCAAGGAGAAAATAAAAAGGAGATTACAGGTCGATGAAGGCACCATTAGTGGTACCGTGTGCACATAGACCCAACAAATGCTAAGGCATCATCACCCAGGAAAAGGTTAAGTTTAGCTTTGACTGTACGTAGTAATAACTTACCAAGCAGACACTAGGAACAAGTTAAGTCCGGACTATGCTTTTAAACACAATGATCTAGATGCAGTAAGAGATGCAAGGTGCTAGTCAGAGCTAAATACAGGAACCGGACATTCTCAAACTGTAACTGCACACAACTGGCTGTGCCCAGGTCCAAATGGTTACAGATACCATTAAAGGTCAAACAGAGACATGCACCAGAACATGTGAGATGCCAAAGCACTTACATACTGCAACTACTCGGGGGAAAAAATCAGAAATGCACAGGAACCAGACAGACTTAAGTAATAACAGCCAATCAGGCACAGAACTGCTCAGAAAACAAGCCCGATCCTTTGATACACAGGAACTAGCTCTGCTTAAGGTCACTGGATTACAGAAATAAAAGAGGTTCACACCTAGATGTACACTGAAACCAACTACACATATACCCATGGTGTATGAGAACTAGCCAGACCCATAACCAGTTACGCACTGGAACCAACCATGCCTTTACCCACTGATGAGCTGTGAGACACTCTGTTTGGTAACAGGAACCAGTCAAACCTGAACCCACTTATGCACTGGAGCCAAACACAATAACCCATTGGTATACAGGCACCAGCTGGACCCATATCCAGTTACACACTAGAACCAGCCACACCTATATCCACTGGTGTAAAGGAACAGGGTAGGACCATAACCAGCTATTTGGCCACAGCCACACCTATATCCATAGGTGCAAAGGAACCAGACAGGCCCATAAGCAGTTATTGGGGGCCACACCCACACCTATATCCATAGGTGCAAAGGAACCAGCTAGGCCCATAACCGGTTATTGGGGGCCACAACCACACCTATATCCACTGGTGCAAAGGAACTAGTCAGGCCCATACTCCAGTTATACAGAGTAACCAACCACATTTTTACTCAGTGGTGTGCAGGAACTAGCCAGGTCTAAGTCCAGTGGTAAACCATTACTAACCAGGATCAGACCCCCAGTGATAAAAAGGAATAGCATGATCCATACCCAGTTATGCAAGGCTATCAGCCACACCTGTATCTAGTGGTGTAGAGGAACTGGTCAGTTCTAAGCTCAGCAGTGTGCAGGAACTAACCAGGCTCAGACCCAGTGGTAAACTGGCACCAGAGAGGTCCATACATAGTTACACACAGTCACAAGCCACACCCATACCTTTTAACCTCTTAGCTCAAGAGTTCTGGACAAAGTCAATAATATAGACATACAAAGACCCAAAGAAGGGGACATATTTTAAATATTGCTCTTATAAATGTAGTCTGGAATAACAGGTTTTGCATTAGCATGTATTTTCTGAAGTATATGATGTCTGAAACTCAAATGTCTTTTATTATTTAATGATTTCAATCCTCAATTATTTGCCACAAAATCCATAACTTTTATGAGGAAGAAATCCAAAATATATGGAAAAATCCATACATTCTGTAAAATTCTGGATAGTTGAGATCTGTTACTGCACCACCAGTTGTGAAGAGGTAATGGACAGGGCACAGTGATGATACAAGAACTAACTGGGTTCAGATCCAGTGTTACGAGGAAACCATCAAGGCCCATACATAGCTATGCACAGTCAACAGCTACAACTGTTCCCAGCAGTGTAGAGGAACTAGCCAGGCCTAAGCCCAGCAGTTTACTGGAACTTGCCAGACCAAAGCTGAGCAGTGTACTGGAACTAGTCAGGCCAAAGTCCAGCAGTGTACCAGAACTAGCCAGACCAAAGCCCAGCAGTGTACCAGAGCTAGCCAGGCCGAAGCCTAACACTGCCAGCAGTGTATTGGAACTAGTCAGACCAAAGCCCAGCAGTGTACCAGAACTAGCCAAGCCAAAGCCCAGCAGTGTACCAGAAATAGCCAGGCCAAAGCCTAGCATTCTACTGGAACTAGCTGTGCTTTGACCCAGTGATGCACAGTTTGATGTACACTGAAACTGATGCATCAAGGTACTTGTTTAGGATGACCGTGTTGTCAGCAACGTTAGGTGGGCTACTGTGACTTATAGATCATCTGTTGAAAGACCGATGGAGCACTATCAATGTACGAAAAAATTACACTAATTAATGCTGGCCTCTTAAGATGTGCTAGTCCTGCAAAGTATGCCTTTGTAATACAATAAAGTGAGAAAACTGGATACAAACAGATACATTTAGATAGGACATGGCTGCGTCTGCGAGTAATTAACAAGATAGCAATATGGCCCCAATGTGTGTGTGTGTGTGTGTGTGTGTGTGTGTCTGTGAGCAATTAAAATAGCACATGCAGAGCAGACTGCTCTCTGTACACACTAAACACTGACAAAATAACTGCAGCTGAATTATTAACACCATTTTTCTAGTTTACTTAAAATAGATAAATCACTCGAAAGGAATGTGCCTTTCCACAACACATCATGTACACCCAGGACTCAGACAGCACGTCACATATTCAGACATAATAAAGTACATGCGTCTCATAAGCAATGAAGAACAAAACAATGCCATTAAATTAAATAAAAAAAAGCAAAGCAGCTCCCTTAGAACAGAGATTTGGTTTATTAAAAGAACACATCTTTCTGCTTGCATGCAGCACTTTTTCCATGTATGGGCGAGGCCTTACATAAATACCAGTGATGTACTCTACACCTGCAATGCCACAGGGCAGCAGTATCCTGGCAATTGTATGCATACGTGGAAACGTGTATGTATAAACACCAAGTTTTCCTTAGTAACCCTGATCCTTGTTAGAAACGATACAAAAGTAAATTGCCTTTCACTGTGAAAGTATTTCACCATGTCTTGATCCTTGCCAAGCACAAGATATATAAAACACAAGTTATCTATTACAGACATTTCTGCTATCATACCTGTCAACACTCTTTTAATACAGCAGGTGTAAAAAGTAAAACTACTGCACTGTCTGCATTACATCCTCTTTCTTGCTAAAACTAATAAGCATGCAGATTATACTGACTGATGCCTTCTTTATTTGCATTGTACAATCCTCTGCTCACCAGCTAGCTATCTTTGGATTTATTAAGGAGAAAAATACCAACTGTGTCAAAACAGCATGTGTGACGACTACGAAAAAGATATGCAGCCAATCCAGGTATGAAAGTGAAGTACATATGGAAAGTTCTTAGTGGAATGCAAAAACTTGGAAAATTATAAAAAAAAAAGATGAGTCCAGGAAGAAGCAGGATATATAAAAGGCAGACCAGGCTAAGAAGGAATATTGGTTGTCTAGTAAAAGGGATACTACAGCAGTTACAACGGCCAAGAACCAGGCATCAAGGAAACTGTACCTACGTCTGGAAAATGACTCAGCAGATGGCAAAAGAAACTCTATGAGGTTTGCAAGGCAAAGACAGACAGATAAAGAAGATAGTCATCAATTACCATTCAGAAGGGATGTCACAAAAAACTGTGCTCACCAGTCCAGAGAATATCAAAAGTAGATGGAAGGAAGACTTCCACCAGCTTTTGAATGAAGAAAGTCCCACATAAACTGGAGTGCCCCATGCATATCCTACATAAAAAGGGAAAAAACACAGTCTGGAAGAAATAAGTACAGCGGTAAAGAAAATTAATTCAGTGAAAGCAGATGGCTCAGATAAAGTCACAGCAGATATGATCAAAATTTTTGTTGAACTGGAGAGAAATGGGTCCTGAGGGTACTCATCACAATATGGAGAGAAAGGGTGTCTCAGATGACAGGAGAATAAGCATTATTGTGCCAGTGTCTAAGAACAAACATAAAACTTACATCTGAGGACAGTACAGAGATGCCAAACTCCTATCACACTGCACAAAAGTAATGGAGAGGGGGACTGATAAATGAATATGCAGAATAGTAGAAAGTAACTGGGAGATGAGCAGCTGAGATTCAGAACAGGATGCATCACAAATGACCTGTTATTTGCAGTGAGGCAGATAGTGGAGAAGAAGCTGTAGGTAAGGAGAGTCCAACGGGGCATGCCTAGACTTGGAAAAACATGGCAATGTCCCAAGAAAGCAGATTTAGTAAGTCCCAGAAACAATGGTAGAATTAATGCAGACCACGTCAAAGCCCCACTGACAAGTAGAAACAGTGACAGTGATTGGTCTTCAAAAGAGGTTACCAGTTGGAGTGGGTGTGTATCAGGTTTCAGCTGTGCCCACTGCTGTTCATACGGGTGACTGACTACTTAGAAAACAGGTCAGAGGGACAGGTAAGCAAAGCTGGTGTATGCAGGCAAATGCTTCACTACAAACAGACTTTGAAGAGAAACGATAAGAAACTGGAATGTAGAGCTGACGATACACGGGATGAAACCAAACACAGACAAGAAAGAAAATCAGGGAAATCAGAAGACGAAAACTGATAGAAAAGGGAGACATACTGGAACAGGTTAACATGTTCAAGTAGCTGTCAAGGGTGGTTGAAGAGAATGGAAGACTGACAAAGGAGGTCAAAGTGAGAATTAAAGGATCTACAATGAACTGGCACAGAGCTGAAGGGACAGTGTGTGGTAGAAGAATCCCAAAGAAGATGAAAAGTAAGGTGTACAAAATAGTGGTGCAACCAGTACTACTCTATGGCACAGAAATCTGTGCAGTGAATGCAGAGTACTATAGGACACTTGAAATGACGGAGATGAAGTTCTTCAGGTGGATTGTATGAGGTACATTGTGGAGCAGATGAAGAAATGTGAACATTAGAGAATAACCCAAAGTAGCTCAAATTACAGTGAAGGTCAAGGGGAACAAATTATGGTGGTTCAGACACATGTGCAGGAAAGCAGAATACAATTTGGTTAAGATGACTTGGGAGAGGCAGGAAGAATGCAAGAGGAAAAGAGGATGACCAGGCAAGAGATGGGTGGACTATGTGAGACAGAAGATCTGTGCCAGTCAGGAATGACAGTTGAGTAGCAATGAATTGAGAAAGATGGTGACAGTTACTGTGGTACCCCAGCCCCACATATGAAAATGGGAAAAGGGAGGTTGACGATGATGATGCTAACAACCAGAAAATAGGTAACTAATAGTCTCCTCAGTCCACAGTTTCTTGGGCACATACATCCCATCTAGTGCCTTATTCCAGTTCTGGTTCTTGTTAACTCAATCATTTTATTGTCACTATTTTCTGACAACTAATAACTGTTTTTATGCAATGCAGATATTCAGAAACTGACAGTAAATGGTGAAGACAATGTGCTGGCCAGCAGATGTAGTCAGGATAAGAGATGCAGGCAGACCGTTATGACAGTGGAGATACTCCTGGTTAATGGACCTTTCATCCTTAATACAAGAAACTTAGCTGTTGATACTGACACAATCTAATGCTATTCAACATAAGGCATAGTTTTACCTACTTCAACATTGGGGATTCAGGCATGAAAACAGAGTTGTGTCAGTACAGGTTTACTGACAAAGGAAGGTTTGAATAGTCACACATAACATACCTTTCTGGTGAGCACATTAAGAAACTATAGTTCTACTAGTTTGGAGAAGGACAAATGTTCTTTTAAAGGTGGAAGCAAGAAGTTATCTGATAAGGCCTGTCAACCTGATAACTGAGACATAAAAGTGAAGTACAAAGAGGATCATGATGAGGTCTCTGATCATAATCAACTTGTTATGTCTTAAACATTTTAGATAGTTAAAAAATTCACCTTTAGAGTGGAGAGAAGTCAAGCTTAAGAAATGAACCCTGGCATCCATTTCCAGAACACTTACTAGCTAGTTATGACTGAAGAAACACAATCATTCTTTTAGTACATTGACCTTTTACTTGCCGTGATGAAGCACCACTAGATAACTTGAGGGATAAAATAAGTGCAGGAGCATGTCATGTTTTACTGCTGTGAAAGGAGTTAGACACAGTGTTGCTACAGACAAAACTGATGTGCACCTCTGATCAACTAAGAGCTTTAAAAAGCTGTAGGATACTTCACAGCGCCATATTTTTTATTTCCCTTGTGCAAGTGTGACGCCCATTACAGCTTTCAAAGCTGTACGACATTTCCAAATCTGCTCTGCGGTGGTTGCTGTGTGTCCTGCAGTACAATACTAAAGCAGAACAGCTCTGAAAGGTGTAGAACATAAAGCACTATTAGCAGGTCTTTTTGATTATAATGTATGGTCTAGTCATAACCAACTTATGCTTTTGAGTCATGGATATGAAAAAATTCACCTCGAGAGCTGAATGAAGCCAAACTCAAGAGTTGACTAGAACAGTTAAAAAGGAAGCTATGCTAGAGACCCAAACATGATTCTTTGCAGTGCATGGAGCTTTATTTGCTCCATGTACTACTAGTTATAGTAAAAAAAATGTACAAGCATGAAAAACACGTAGTGCTGTCAGATTGACAATGGGTACAAAAAAGTGTCCCTACGATGAGTGAATGGCCTTAAAAGCAGCTAGAGTCTTCACTTTGCCAAGTTTTTTGTGACAGTGAAGTGTGTAATTGCTCTAACAAACTTATAAAGTTGCCAAAATCACATGATTTGTGCTAGTATGCATTTTCTAAATGATATGAATTCTGAAAATCAAATGTATATTTTATTTTGTGACTTTAATCCTCAGTGATTTTCCAGAAAATCACAAATGTTATGAGGAATGCGTTTTCTGAAGGATGTGAATTCTGAAACTCAAATGTATATTTTATTTTGTGACTTTAATCCTCAGGGATTTTCCAGAAAATCACAAATGTTATGAAGAATAGACCAAAAATATGAAGCAAAATCTGGACATTCTATGAAAATTTGGACAATTGAGAGTTATGCTTAGGAGACTTTTTGTTATTTTTTTGCGGACTCCACTTAAGAGATGCAGGGTGGCAGATCACAAAGTGGCAGTTGGTGTTAGATGACTGCCAGTTACAGCTCTGTTTGACATCAACCCTGGTTATGTTAAGGAAAGATGAACAGTGCTTTCTTGCTTGTGTGATAAAAGAGTAAAAACTGGCATTTGTTATAAGTACTGTTGCATTTAGTAGCCAAAACTTGGGGGAAGCCTTATATCAGAAATAATGAGCTAATGTTTTACTGAACAAAGGTCATTAAGCTTTGAAAAGAACCCACATGAGGAACAGTTGTAGTATTTACCCTCAATTTTGCATTGTCACCTGGGTCACATCATGTATGAAAAGAGTCTGTGGAAAAAATTAACAAAATGCAAATAAATTAAAACTATATATTCGTATACAACATGCATTTCATTATGAGCCATACAGAGCCCTCCATCCTCATTGCAATACATCTCACTCGGTGGCCATCCTGTGTGTGTTAAGCCATGGATGCCATATTTACTCAAAACACGCAGTTGCATCACCTGACTGACTACAGCTTTTGAGTCTGACAACAGTACAGCATGATTACAGTTCTGAATCAAAGCACAGTTCTAAATCTGACTGCTACACATTTGTAAATGGTGTTACTCTTTGCATACAGTTTTTCGGCAACAATGCAGGAATCCTGCTGTATTTATTTCAGCACTGTTTTGAACAGTGTGAAAGCAATTAACAATCACCTCTTCTTTCAAAACCCATCTGAAATAAAGACAGGAGAATTACTGCATTGTAGCCGCAAAACCGTATGCTATTATTTTAGAGTCACAAACAAAAG
Source organism: Protopterus annectens (assembly GCF_019279795.1). NCBI lineage: Eukaryota > Metazoa > Chordata > Ceratodontiformes > Protopteridae > Protopterus > Protopterus annectens. The sequence continues at coordinate 1,600,235,663 of NC_056741.1, read as the reverse complement.
CAGAAATAACAAAATGCTGTAGGTCTACGGGGGGGGGGGGGGGTCACACGTTTACTTTCCTTTAGTTTAAGGGATCAAAGCACATCAGCAATAAAAAAACTGAAATGTGACTAGGTTACTGTGGGCCATCCAGGTCACTGTTGATGTCATGGTTACCACCCAAAGTCCTGTGTATTTCACAATGAGGAGGCCTAAATGAAGGAAGCAGAGACTCATTCATGAAGTTTACATGAATTTCACAGTACATCTACCCTGAAAAAACATATAACAAGCCCCTTGTGTTATTAGGAGGCTGCCTTCTTGGCAGCAGCTTTTTTCCCACTGCCATAGAGATGGTTCTACAGCCTAAAAAAGTGTCAGACAAGAAAACACATTTTCCCTATTGAATACTGTGCTTACTACTACAGACAACAACTGCTTAGGGAAAATTGAAAGATTGAAAGGAGTGCAGAGATAAAACAGAGAGGTAAGCATTTAGCTGTGACTATGAACCTACAGTAAATTGACAACTTTACTGAATTTGTTAAACAATGCCAGGAAACTCCTAAAGAGATGTGGATAGACAAGAAAGGAATGTACATTTAGAACACAACTGAGTGCCTTTTCTTGTCTGTCATTTTGACAAAGGAAAGGGGAAAATGGGGTCTCATACTGTTACACATACCTGCTGCAACTGGATGACAAACTCATGCTGACCACTAGTGAAACCAGACCAAAACATATTTCATAATAGTCTGGAAAAAGAGTCCAAGTGGTCACAGCAAGGTAAGGACTACTATGCTAAAAAGTGAACACTTCTGTCATGTGCAACGTAACTGTAGAACTCTGTCAGGTCTAAGAAGAACGACTGCCCTTTGTTGTAAATGACAGTGTCCTTCAATTATTCAGCGAGAAAAGATGGAGTAAGGTTTGAAGAGGAGGTAAGGAAGATACCTCTCTATTTACGTTCTATAAAAGACCCTGTGTCAGGCATCCAAGCAAATTCTTTGGGAAAATGGTTTATATGTCCACATTATGTACCATTATAAGACATTTTTTTTTAAGAATAACATTTTTTGGTTCCCATGTAGCTGACCTCCTACTGCTGCTGGTATCTGTCTCTGATCTCTGGTCACAGTAACCTGTTGTCATGCCATGGCCGTGTGGGGGCTGCCTAGTGGTAGAATGATAAAAAGGAACTTTCAGACAGAAATCCAACGATTAGTCTGAACAATTAGAAAGAGAAACGAGAAAAAGACTCCATCTGTAGCACTGACTGAAAAAGTGAGTGACTGTCAATATGTGGCCAAGTGGGAAGGCAAATTAGGATATATAGAGATATGTAAGGTCAGGCATTAAAACAAAAGTGGGTCACAAAGACCACCATGTCTCTGAAATCTTTGTCATTCAAATGAGTTTCAAGGTCCATTTACACTCAAAGAAGAGAAGTAAAGGACATTAACTCTCACAATGACAGCCACATCAAAGTTGAAGCGGGTGAGATAAAAGGTCACTAAAATAATTCATTTCACTGGGGAAGGGGTGATTACCATGTGACCGAGCGGTCTGCCAGACAAGTAATATGAGGCCTGTAGTCAAGTCTGAATACTTTAAGAATGGGCTGGCCTGCGACATCAAAGTATGTCTTTGCAAGAAATGCCTGTCTAACACAGTAACAGACTGTGCCAAGAGGGAGGAAAAGAAGCACAGAAAGAGAGAGAGGGAGGGAGAGAGAGAAAACACAGTGAGACAGACAGAGAAAAGCACCTTTTATTCAGTCTGACAGGCCTGTGTTACTCTGACACTGGCACTTTGTAGGTTTAATAGTTTGTTGAATTCTGTCCAGTATTATGTGCTTACCTTACATGGTAATGTACAATTCTTCCAACTAATGCTGTTAAGTGCTGGGATAAGCTATGGGCCAGAGGGAACCATGTTTTCCCTCCCTAGTGTGCCTCACTGAAGCTGTTCTCAGCTGCTTTCTTTTTCTTTTCTTATGGTTGCTATTAAATTAGGCTTTGATAGTTTATATAAGTTGATGGATTGCCACTTAGGACACTGACTTACAATATGAAATACAGTGACAAATGATGTCAGTCGCAAGTAATGAAAATAACCAGCAGCATAAACTCTGATATGGTATGAAGTACACTGAAATGAAGATTTTTGGCTTGCCCTTTGCCTCCTAAAGTGTCTGTGGTGTGCTATCTTGGGACTACTTTTACTTTCTCTTCACCCACCACTACAGTACCCATGAGGTTATGGTTCCTGATCTTTCCTGCAGTGTGCTATTTTGTGTGTGTGTGTGTGTGTGTGTGTGTGTGTGTGTGTGTGTGTGTGTGTGTGTGTGTGTGTATCTACATGTATAGGGTGGTTTATGCTGGAATCTTCCTTTTTCCTTTTAGCAGAGACAGACATGCAATGCAATGCAATGGAACTGCATGCACATTTTCCCAGATGTGATTTCTGACTTGGTATTGTGGTCACTATCTGTAATAGCCTAACACTTTGAGAACCCCGTAAGTAGTAATAATAATGATTATTATTATTATTATTACTATTATTGTGTTGATAATGGGTGACTTGAATGTACATATCGGAACAGACAGACAGAAAAGGATATGAGGATTGTCTGGATCCACGTGGGTGGGGCAACTGGAATAGAGAAGGTGAGGCAGTTCTAGACTTCTGTTTGGCCAATAGCTTGATAGTAGGAAATACATGGGTCAGAAAGAGAGACAAACACAAGTTCACATACAAGACTGACCAACATGCAAATCAGGTAGACTTTCTCCTAGTAAGGAAAAGGCACTGAGGTAGAATCAGCAATTGCAAAGTCATCCCCAGTGAAACAGTTGGACCACAGCATAAATCACAGGTTGCCACAATCAGCTGCAAAGCAGTGGTCAGAGAAGGCTCTAAGGTCAACAGAGATCAGGCTAAACATTTGGAAGCTGACTGGAGAGAAAGCACACCAGTTCAAGGAATTAAAGACTAATATCAAACACTCCAAGTAGATGAAGGCTGCCTTAAACCAAAATCTAAATTCAATGAAAAACAGATAAGGCAGCCAAATACAGCTAAAAAGCATCTATTTATTAAACAGTAAGTGCTTTCGTACAGATACTCTATACTTTATCAGACCATGCAAACACTAAAAACAAATCATTTAAATAACACAGCCAATAGACCAAAAAATAAAACAACAGCTTCAATGAATCAAGTTACGAGCATTCAATATTAGCTTTAAAGGTACACTACCATTTAAGCCTGGTGCTCTATGTGTAAGTAGCCTAATAATCCATTTAGTCTCAGCCAATTCCAACCTGTTATTTAAATCTCCCCCTCTTCTATCCAGATGAGTCAATTGCAGGGCTGAAAAATAAAACTATGCCACATATTATCATGCACATGTTTGTATAATGCACTAGTAGCATCCTTGTTACATATATAACCCACATGCTCTAAAATTTTATCTTTAAAAGGATGTATGGTTTTCCCTATGTTAAAAACAGACACAATCTTTGCACCGGACCAAATACACTAAACACGAAGTAGTACAATCTGCATAAAAAGTTTGGAATAAACTTAAAACCACTAATATGATGACATTAAGGAACTTGTTAGGCCCAATCCTTCATTTAGCTTTAAGAATAGTTACTCGCTGAAAAGACAATTATGATATGGTAATGGTTAACATAGGAATGTTAAAGTGTCTGATAGGTTAGGCACATACCCATGCAGGGGCTGTAGAGCTTGTAGCTTTATTTTTGAAGAGAAAGTTTTTATAGATCCTTTTAAAGATAGAATTTTAGAGCATGTAGGTTATATATGTACCAAGGATGTTACTAGTGCATTATACAAACATGTGCATGATAATATGTGGCATAGTTTTATTTTTTCAACCCTACAGTTGATTCATCTAGCTAAAAGAGGGGAAGATTTAAATAACAGATTGGAATTGGCTGACACTAAATGGATTATTAGGCTACTCACACATAGAGCACCAGGCTTAAATGGTAGTGTACCTTTAAAGCCTGTATTGAAGGCTCCAAGAAGAGTAGTTCCAGGACCGCAAAGTGAAGACAATAGTTCGTAAAAAAGGTAAGTCCTTTATTAATTGCCAAGTGGTAAAAATCCAAAGACAGTTGGTACAAAGCAGCAAAATCAGACCAAATGGTAAAAATCCAAAGTCAGTAGGTACAAGACAGCAAAATCTGACAAGCGCTTTCGCTTGGAAAATGCCAAGCTTTTTCAAGTCAAAAAGTTGGTGTTATCAGTTTTGCTCTTATTTTTCTTCAACTGTATTGAAGGCTCATAACTTGATTCATTGAAGCTGTTTTAATTATTGGTCTATTGACTGTGTTTATTTAAATGATTTGTTTTTAGTGTTTGCATGGTCTGATAAAGCACAGAGTATCTGTACTAAAGCTCTTACCATTTAATAAATAGATGCTTTTTAGCTGCGTTTGGTTGCCTTATCTGTTTTCATTGAGTTCAAGGAATTTCTCAGGGCTTTAGTGCCTCATGAAGAAGAGGACATAGGTGGAGTTGAAGAAGAATGGCATTGCCTCAAAACAGCATGTGTGAGGACTACAGTACAGATATGTGCCTGAGACAGATAAGAAAATAAAGTAAATAAGGAAAGCTGGAGGTGGAATGTAGAAGTCTAGAAAGTCAACAAAAGAAGAAAGCATGCAAGATAAAGTGGAAGATAGAAAGATGGACCAGGCTAGGAAGGAATACTGGCTTGCTAAAAAGGAAGCGAAGAAAGAAGTTGCAATAGCAAAGAAAAAGGCATCAGAGGCACCCTACCAGCTTCTGGAAAGTCAGTCAGTAGATGGCACAAAGAAACTATATCATGGTGATGACTCATCACTGGACCAGTAATCAAGCAACCTCAATCCTCACCACTGGCACCTGTGGGGGACATTCACTAGGAGGATAACAGGGTACACACACAGTATTTCCAGATGCAGCTCTCGGCATCAAGTGCATTTTTCCTTAAGAACACACAAAGACTACAGTCAGTCCAGGGCTGGTTCCTCTCTCTTTCTCCAGATGCCCAATAAGACTCCCCACTGGCACACCTATAGAGTTGAGTCCTTAGCCAGGGTTTAAGCCAAGTCATCCAACAGTCTCTCTGTCCAGCCAGTGATTTGTGTCTCTGCCCAAGAAGCTGACACACACACTCTTGGAGATTTGTTTTACACACACACACACACACACACACACACACACACACACACACACACACACACACACACACCTGAGAAAGGCTGGCACAAGTCTATTAGCTATGCCTCCTTCAGCCCAGACTATAAGGTAGTTACCACTGCCACCAGAACCCCTCACCAACTACTTTAAGGCCCTTAACAAAGGGTGTCCAATTTTTATGTGTAATATTAATACTAATACAAATGATAGTTTGACCAGGAGCAAGGCTATTAGGAGTGGCCCACACAGTGTCACCAAATAATTATGCAAGTACCCTCAAAACTTAAATATCTTAAGTAACTCTACAGCCACAATGAAAGTTTTAAATATATTTAATAATACATAATAAAAGAACAAGAAAATACTAAGTATATACTCGCAGTGACGTCAAAGTTTAAAGCCACAGCAAATATTAAAATAACATTGCAGGACAGGCACGGACAAATAAAGAAAAAACAATATATAAACTAAGCTTCACTATATTCCCGATTGTATCCAAGAGAGTTACTGTACCCTAATAACTTGCTTAATGGAGCAAGGCAGATGATGTGGTGAGTGGCCCTTCTTGTTGTTGGCAGGCCCAAGACAGAATAGAGAATGCTCTGTCTCATACAGAAAACTTCCTAGTACAGACTTTGTGTCTCTGGATGTCTTGAAACATAAAGTGATTTAATTTCAGATATTTTTCTAAAGTTTTCTGGACTGAGGTTAACCCCCCAGTTTCCTCTGTTAAAACATATACATTTAAACAATTACAATAGTGCAAGCTTCCCATTCATGTCAAGCAGAGCACCTTGCTGGCCCTCTTCAAAAGAAATCTTGATGAGTGGATGGGTAACAGAAAGTTCACTCCAGGGATCATTCCAGTTGCCCTACAGAATAGGGCCACTGTGAACTAACATCAGGTGGCATGGTGCATGGGCAGTTTTTTTGAGCTAGGCTTGTAAAGGCTCCAGAGTCATTAGCCTAGTACACACCTATGAACCTATGTACATTTCCGTTCTCCCCAGTAAGGCACACAGTGAATACATTTCAAACACAAGCACTTTACAAATATCTTTTCAGCACAAACATCTGTACAGATCAGTTTGATATACACATGACATACAGTTCTAAAACATTTATAACACCAGCATCTTGTATGAATCAGTTTGACATTCACAAATGACATATAATTGTTTACAAAATTCCAGCTAGCTGTGCTGGCATTACCTCCTTTCGTCACAATCAGGATGGAAGACAAAGACAAGAAGATATTCAGACACATTCATAAGGGTGCCAGCAACAACCTACTCACCAGTTCTGAGGACATCAAAGGCAGATGGAAGGAGAACTTCCAGTAGCTTCTGAATGAAGACAACCCCACAGAAGCTGTACTGCCCCAGACAACCAATCAGGAGAGAAGAGGAGGAGTCCACCATAGAAGAAGTAAGAACAGCACTAAGAAAAATAAAGTTAGAGAAAAGCAGCAGGCTCAGATGAGGTTACAGCAGACATGATAAAGATGCTGGGTCAGATAGTAGAGAAATGACTCCTGAGGGAACTCATAGCAGTGTGGACAGAAAGGTGTATCCTGTCACATTGGATGAAAGTTCTGGAGAGGGTGACTGATAAATGAATACACAAAGCAGCAGAAAGTAAGATGGCAGATGATAAATGACTACAAAGAGTAGTAGAAAGTAAGATAGGAGATGAGTAGTTTGGATTCAGATTATGGTGTAGCAAAACTGACCACATGTTTGCAGTGAGACAGATAGTTGAGAAGAAACTATAGATGAGGAAAGAGTCCAACTGGGCATTCTTAAACTTGGAGAAAGCATATGACAAGGTCTCAAGAAAGCTCATTTGGACAGTCCTGCGGAGGTTTGAAGTCCCAGAAACATTGGTAGAATTAGTGCAAACTATGCACAAGAACCCAGTGACGCAAGTACAAACAGTGTTTGGTCTCACAGAGGGGTTCCCAGTGGGAGTGAGTGTGCACCAGGGTTCAGCTCTGAGCCCAGTGCTGCTCATACTGGTGATGGACTACATTAGCAAACAGGTCAGAGGGGACAGATCAACATAGCTGCTGTCTGCAGATGATGTGGCATTACAGGCAGACTCTAAGCAAGAACTTCAACAAAGGATAGGGCAATGGAATACAAAACTGAAGGCACATGGGATGAAACTGAGAACAGATAAGACTTTTGTAATGGCATCAAATGGTGGAGTTCAGAAGAAGCTGAGAATTGAGATAGAAGGGAAAATAGTGGATCAAGTTAACAGAGGTGGTTGAGGAGAAGGAAAGTCTGAATGAGGAGGTCAAAGCTAAACTCAGTGGGACTGCAGCCAACTGGCACAGAGTGTCAGGTGTAGTATATGACAGAAGAATGACAAAGAAACTGAAAAGTAAGGTAGACAAAACAGTGGTGTGACCAGTACTACTGTGTGGAAACCTGGGTAGTAAAGGCAGAGCAGTTGAGGAAGCTAGAGGTGATGGAGATGAAGTGCCTGAGATGGGTGGTAGGGTGTACACTGTGGAACAGAAGAAGAAATGAGGACATAAGAGCAGAAGCCAAAGTAGCTCCAATTGTAGAAAACGTCACACCGGGAACAGATTATGGTGATTCAGGCACATGTGCAGAAAAACAGTAGACAATCTGGTGAAGAAGATTTGGAACAGAAGGCAAGAGGAAAGAAGGGCATCCAGCAAAGTGGTGGATGGATTTTATGAGAGAAGACGTGACAGTCAGACATGAGTGCTGAAGAAGGTAGGAGAGTGGCATTGAATAAAGTGAGATGGCAACAGCTGAAACAACATCCCGACCCCATGTAGAAAACTGGAAAAATGGGGGTTGATGAATAATAATAATAATAATAATAATAATAATAATAATAATAATAAATACAAGGTGTTCATTCCTTTCCTACACTTAGCTGCTTCTACAGAGATCATCAAATTGCAATCATCACAGCAAAAGACGGAAATCCCGTAACTATGTTTTGACCAAACTTGTTAAGATATGGTAAGTGTTAATCCGAGGTATGGATGTGTGAGATATCAAGGTAAAGGCCTTAAAAGAACAAAGCTGATAGGCTGACCACAGCACATAACATTCTGTAAATCAGAAAGCCACACGGCGACAGCATGCCATATTAATAGCTAAGCCACAAATATAGAAGGGCATGTTCCCATATCATAAATCCTAGTAAGCCTCCAATTATTTTAATTCTGTTTTTTGTTAGTGTGCTAAAGCCCACTAGACACACTAATTTATTTCAATAGGTTACCTGCTAATGGTTAAGTGAAGTGCTCTTTAAGAACAGACATTCTGTTTTGGAGAAACAAACTAGGACTATCAGACAGGCTAGTTCAATACCACTTTACTACGTTGATCGAGCCCTCTAGTGTACAGCCTAAAAAAAAATCCAGTTTCTAAGTCATATTTGTGGGAAAGTCTCTTTAAATTAATCCAGAATTAAGATTATCACAAACAAACTGCCTGATATCTGTGATGCATTCCTTATGACTTCTCAATTCACTTATATTGGGAAGATACCACTTTAAATGCAATTTTTACCTATTACCTGTTTTGTTTTTGTTCTTGAGGTGCAGTCCTGACCATTCAGATGAGAGGTCCAGGTATGAGCCTTCATGAATGTTTGAGACCGCGCCCTTGGAGTGTGAAGGTGGGGGTGCATTTCCTTGAGTACTACTGCAAATTTCTGCTGTTTAAGTTGAAGATTCATCTGCTGCCATGATACTTCATCTAAACATTTCTGTTTACTCTACAGCAGGAAGAGAGGGTGATTAAGTTATGTACAAAACACAGGGCATTTAAGACATGCCTGTTCAATAAAGGATTTGTCTGGATATTTGAGGATTTTCTTTCTTCCACAATATTGAAATATATAAAAGACTGAACTAGACAAAGAATGTGAGATGCATACGACCAGCATCTCTGATGATCTAAAAAAAGGGAGCGACTGTCTTCATGTATTTATCTATCTTAATTTGTGGCTGTGCAAAGAAGTTGAGAGAAGAAGACAGGCAGACTGCATCTGCCCAACTGCTGCAGTCAAGTACTGTGTAAATGTCATGCCCTGCAATCCTGCTACCCAGTCTAGTCAACCTCATATCCCTATGCTGGCTCGTTCTTCACTACTCTCTTCAGCAATTTAGGTAATCTCACATCCCTCTTTCGGCTAGTGCTTCATCACTTTCCCCAGTAATACATCCGTATACCAAAGATGATATGGCATCCACTCATTACAGAGTTTCCTGAGCACAATACCACTTACAAAATCCAGAACAGTCCAACAAGAAGTAATTATATCTTCACACACCTCACTGCAGTCTATCATTTGAGAAACTGAACTCCTACAGCCTTTAGGAGACACTGTCAGGATATATTTAAAACACTGGGAAGTGGAATGGCATGATGCAAAGCTTTGAAGTAGTTGTTTTTTAAAACAAGATTAAACTGTTAGCACGAACCACCATAAGTATTCAGAAGGAGAACGTAATTACATTTACTGTGTATGTCTGTGATGTGAAAATCTGCAATGTTGTTTCACATTTTAAAGGGGAGGTGTTGCAGAAGTTGGTGCAACAAAGATTTTTGTAGTAGTGTTTCTACTCTAGCTACTTAGCAGTCACTGGCAGGATACTAAGGCAGACATCCTAAAAGCAGTGCCAATAAATGAGGACATCCGCTCTTTAATGGGTGAGAGATTCCAGAATCAATCTTCACTTGTCAGAGGATGCTAGAAATATCTCTTCCTCCATCTGTAAAGGGCCAGCCCTATGTATTTGTGCCATACGTGTGTCTGATATTAAATACATAGTTAGTGACAGCAGAAGAGACGGTCTCTTCCTGGGGAGCAGTTTGACGTCGGGAAATATTAACAGCCTTGGAGAGACAGGGGTGGGAGTCACACAGAAGAGTCTCATTTTTTTGTGGTGACTCACTCCCAAAATCTTCCACATTATCAGTTTAGGTGGGTGTGCTAATATGATGAATTTGCCCTAAAGGTCACGTATTAATCAGATGCAGAACATTTCTTTTCATAATATATTTTAAGTGGAACAATGTATTCCAGTGCACAAGAGAAAAAAAATTCCAACATGCAGAATTAGCTAAATAGTAGAGAATGAAACAGAAAACTATAGCTGTATTACATTTGCCTGTGTGTGTGTGTGTGTGTGTGTGTGTGTGTGTGTGTGTGTGTGTGTGTGTGTGTGTGTGTGTGTGTGTGTGTGTGTGCGTGTGTGTGTGTGAGTGCATGTATGCCTATGCGTGTGTGTTTTTGTGTGTGTGTGTGTATATCTATATATATATATATATATATATATATATATATCTAATCTCTCTCTCTCTCTATATATATATATATATATATATCTATATATATCTATATATATATATATATATACACAAACCCATAGGTTGTTACACAAGCTTGTGTTTGTGTTTATATGGGAGTATGAATGCATGTACAAACTTAAGTATGTCTGTGTAAATGTGTATACATGCTTGTTTGCGTGTGTGTGTGTGTGTGTGTGTGTGTGTACAACAGCTAAAGTATCCTTTCAACATACTGTAGAGTATAAATGTTCTAATCTGCTTACCCCAGAAACCTTTAGAGCCAATGTCATCAATGTATTACTCCCAAAGCTTGAATGCCCCCTACTTGTAAGTGCCCCTTTATCTGGATAAAAAAACTGTGGCACTTCAGGCTGCGGAAAATAAGATACTAAGAGTTTCACATTTACTCACCTGGCCAACCTTAATAAGCACCACAGCTCCATTTTTCCAAGGCTAAATGGCTTCCAGTCCCTGCTATGATAGCCTTTTGTGCTCACTACCTTCCCTTATCATTCATATGCATTTCAAGACTATGTAATTCTAATAACCAGTTTACAACTTGCCAAAACCCACCCTTAGTTCTGGGATAAATTTAATAACAACCATCCAGTCATTCAGTTGTAATTTGAAGGAAGATAGAGTCACACTGGTTAACCTGAAGAGGAACGTTATTCCAGAGAAGGAGAGGAGGCACTGTGTGATGAATCTCTCTCCATTGCATTTTGTTTGACTGCTAATGAAAGCAGCTAATAAAAATATCTTGGACTTGGTATTAACCAACATTAGTAACCACTGCAGCATCCCTACAGTGTCATCATCCCTGGTAAGATCAGACCACAAAGCGATCACTTTTGAAGTCACCATCTCCCCAGACCCCCCCCCCCCCCCCCAGCTAGGGTCAAACAAAAAAAAAAACTTCTCCAAAGCTGATTACAACCTCCTAAGGAAAGGTATTAAGAGCTTCACAGCCCCCTTCCCCTCCATAGGAACTGGCACATATGTCCAAACCTACACCAAAGTACTATACGAGCATTTATATAGCTGCATGGAATCAGGAATACCAGACAGGATGAAATCATCCTCCTCAAGGAAGAGTAATCCTGTCTGGTGGGCATTTGCAATAAATACACTCTATAATAAAAGGAAAAATTTGCTGTCCAGGACCAAGAAAGAGCAGGTGCCTAATTGGAAGCACTCTCTTCTTAGCCTGAACAAGCAACTAAGAGCACTAGTGAAATCCTTCAAAGCAAACCTCAAGTCCAGACTGGCCACATTTACTAAAGACAATCGACAATCATAAGGCCTTCTTCACATATGTCCACAATCTCAAAGGAAGCACCCAGATCTACTCCGAACTGGTGGTCAAGGATAGCACATACACAAATGCCATAGATATAGCCAACCTGCTGGCAGACAGGTTCAGTGAAAACATCTCCCCTCTGTCCCTCCAATCAGTAAATCAGGACATCCCCAGCACATGCCCCCCTTCTCTAGAGAGAAAGTCATCACTGCCCTCTCAAAGATACAAAATACAACCTCCATGGGACACAATAACATCCCAGGCTGTATCCTACATGAACTCAGGTAGGAACTTTCAGCACCACTAGGCACCCTATTCAACCAAAGCCTGAGTACCAGCTTCAACCCAGCTGAGTGGAGGACAGCAACTGTCATCCCTTTGCACAAAGGTGGAGCATCCACTGATGCAGGAAATTATAGACCCATCAGCCTAACTAGCCTGATCTGCAAGGCCATTGAGTGGATTATCATGGACCTCATTAACAAGGACATTGGCAACCTCCAAACACTCGATCACACATGGTTTGATTTTGTCGACTTCTTTGAGACAGTCATCAAAGCCATGGATGAGGGGAAGACAGTGCACACCGCCTACCTTGACCTGGCTAAAGCCTTCAATACTATTCCCCACTCAGGTATAATAGATAAACTCTCTCAGCTAGGCATCAATCCATATGTTACCAGATGGGTAGCAAACTGGCTCGCTGATAGAACCCACCTAGTCAAAATAGGGGAAGCCACCTTGAGCAGTAGCCCTGTAATAAGTGGTGTACACCAGGGATCAGTCTTGTGGTCTTTTTTGATTGGGATATACTTTTCTGAGGTGCAGGCCAAAACCAGTGGGCTATGGATGACCAAGTCTGCAGATGACTGCAAGCTGGGTGCTGTCAGCAATTCTCCTAGTGATGTGAACATCCTCCATGAGGGTCTCACCCAAACAAATGACTGGTACCAGAAGCATGGCCTTAAACTGAATGCCAAAAAATGCATAATCACCCCCTTTGGGGAGAGTGAAATTCCCACAAAGTATCACATTAATAATAAGGTCCTAAGCATGCAATCAGTCGTGAGAGACATGGGCACCCAGGTTGACAGCAAACTGACTTTTGACCACCATATTGCCTCCATTGTACAGAAAGCTTTCTACATGACCCACCTCATTAGTAAGGGTATCTTATCCAGGGATAAGGTGGTCATAACATTCCTGTATTCTTCCCTTATAAGATCCATTACTGAGTACAATGCCCTTTTTGTCATGTACCTCACAAAGCATATGCAGCAGCTGGAGAGACCATAGAGTTGTCTCACCAGGAGAATCTAGGGCCTCAAACATCTGCCCTACACAGATAGGCTAAAGGCCCCGTCCCTCTACTCAGTGTCCTACAGACTCCTTAGAGGTGACCTCTGTCAGGCATACAAAGCAATCTCAGACCCTGCCTTGATGGGACTGCTGCTTATCCACAAGTCAAGCTCCACTTGAGTAACCCACACGCGCGACCTCAACCTGGTCTGTGACGTTAATAGGACTTGTTGGCAGGACAGATTTGTGTCCCAGAAACTCCCTCTTTTGTGGAATAGACTCTGTCTCCACATCAAGCAGAGCAACTCATTAACCCTTTTTAAGCACACTCTGGATAACTGTATGATGAACAGAAAATAAACTCCTGGGATTCCACCTGTGTCCCTGCTGGACAGTGGAATTGGGTGCTGACTTGTTGGAACATGGGCTAAACTCTTGGCTAGGATGGTAAGAGCCTCAGAACCAATAGCTTAGTAACTTCCTATGATCCTATAATCCTATATAGAAGATGCCCTCTCATTTAAAACTGCTTTAAGGGACACTCGTTCATTTAAGCCAGGGGGTAGTGTGGCATTCAGGCTCATCTGCTATATCAATTCTCTCTTAATTAATAACTTTTTCCAGTCGCCACCTCTAGGATTCTTTTTTATATTTTCTAAAATACCGAACGTGAATCGAGTAAAACTACCACATATAATAGGATGTTTATACAGGGTACTTGTCTCCTCACACTGGGGGGGGGGGGTTTGGATGAATTAGACTCTTTTTCGCCAAGGCCATAGAATTTTTACCCATTACATAGATCAGAGATACTGCCCAGCAAATCCATGCAGGTATTAGATTTGGGGCAACACCAGCATTTCTCCCCGGGAAGGACAATTAGAAGTCTGGGGGGGGTTGAGGAGGATGTAACTGTTTTTAGCAATGATGGTATCATATGTTCCTACAAGGGTTTTAAGATATACAGTTATACAGAAATTCCCCTTGTTAAGGAGCATTTAACTTTATTATTGAAGGAGTTTAAATTCATTCCAACAACGAGGGTTGATGTAGCAAACTTCATCCTGGAATTACAACTGTTTACTAGAAAAATTAATTTTTAAATACTTTTTAAGGATCAGATAGGAATGGAAAACAGACAAGTCAACCCACTACACCCTAATGAATTGTTTCTAGAGTACAAAGAGTTAATGTGGCAACTTAGCCACAAGTCCCCCAGGGTTGAATGAAGTTGTATCCCTTGCAAGTTATTTAAAGCTTAATCAGAATTTCATGTTTGATGTAAATATAGTTAGCATTCTTATGTATCAACATATTTTTAATGCTGTTAGGCAGTGTTTTTTATATAACAGGGATTACGGTTTATAGCAATATAATAGGTTTTAATATATGAACACTGCAGCTTTAATTGTTGGGTTTTTAATTGATTAATTGATTGGCATTTTTTATGTAAATTAACAAGCTTGGCTATTTAAGGAGCTTATTTGTATGTGATGTCATTCTGAAGAAGTCAAAAGTAATTTGTTGACGAAAGCACTTAATAAAATCAGTCTCGGCTTGGATTATACCTTTGTGATTCTTTTTTATTATTCGGTTTGTTTTGGAAGTGTTTTAGGTTGACATTCTACTTTTTTGTGTTTTCCTATGATTTTTTTATAGGAAGATACTGTTTAGAGAGAAAACTCCAAGTGTTTTATTTTTTAAAAATGTGTTTATGTGTGTGATATTTGTTATGAAACATACTATTTTAAGGTTTTTTTATAATAAGAATTGGGTACCTTAAGAGGCTCTACTTGACTTAGGTAATTAATTACTTAATTAGTTAATTTAAGAGGGATGGAGTTTTGCAAGGGTAGTGATAGTGTGATTGTTGTCGGTAGTGTATCTGATGAAGTCATTATTTATGAGACGAAAATGCTTATTATTTGTGGATGTTTTATTTAAATAAATTATCAGCCTTTAACCGTCTTGCAGAGTCAAACTTTGCATTGTCAATTTTGTTCTAGCTAAAATCTGAGCTTTTTCTGATTTCCCCCATTTGTTGCCAATACAATCTGTATTCAGTTTCATCACATGTTCCTTCAGTTTTACATTCCATTCCCCTATTCTTTGCTGCAGTACTTGCTCAGGGTCTGCCTGCAATGTCACATCATCTGGAAATAGCAAATTGTTGATCTGTCCCCTTAGACCTATTTGCTGATGTAGTTCATCACTAGTATGAAAAGCAGTGGGCTCTGAACCTTGATGCACACCCAGTGGGAACCCTTCTGTGAGACAGAACCCTGGTCTTATTTGAGTCATTCAGTCCTTGTACATAACTTGCACTAATTCTACCAATGCTTCTGGGACTTTGAACTACCTCAGGACTGCCTAAATCAGCTTTCTTGGGACCTTGTCATATGCTTATTCCACATCTAGGAATACCCAGTCGGACTCTTTCCTTATTTCTAGCTTCTTCTCAAGTATCTGCCTCAATGCAAACATCGGGTTATTTGTACTGCATCCTGATTTTAATTGGAGCTGCTCATTTCCCATTTTGCTTTCTACTACTCTGTGTAATTATTTTATCAATCACTGTCTGCTGAACTTTTTATGCAATGTGGCAGGAGTTTGATACCTTTGTACTTCCCACAGTTGTGAATGTTCCCTTTGAACTTGAATACTGGCACTAGTATACTTATTCCCCAGTCATCTGGGATAGGCCTTTATCTCCATACTGCTATGAGTATCCTCTGGATCCATTTCTTCCTACCTCACCTAACATATTTATCATATCTGGTTTGACCTCATCTGGGCTGTTACATTGCCTGACTTAATTTTTCTTAGTGCTGTTCTTATGTCTTCTATGATGGGTGCCTCCTCTTTTTTCATCGTAGGTTGTGTCTGGGGCAGTAGTGCTTCTGTGAGGTTTTTGTTAATTCAGAAGTTCTTGGAAGTACTCCTTCCACCTGCTTTTGATGTCCTGTGGACTGTTAAGCAGGTTGTTGCATGTATCCCTTATTAAGGGTGTCTGAACATCTTCTTTATCTTTCTGTCCTCGCCTTGCAAAAAGACACAGTTTCTTTCTGCCATCTACTGAGTCACTTTCCAAAAGCTGGTAGATTGCCTTTGATTCCTTGCACTTTGCTATTGCAACTCCTCTCTTAGCCTCTTTTTTAGCCAACCAGTATTCCTTCTTAGCCTGGTCTGTTTTTTTCTATTTCTCAGTTTTTCCTGCACTCCTTCTTTCTTTTGATGACTTCCTGGAGTTTCGCATCCTACCGCCAGCTTTCCTCGTATAGCTAATTCATAGATTCATAGGTTCATAGGTTAGTACTAGGTTCATAGGTTAGTACTAGATTCATAGGTTAGTACTAGGTTCATAGGTTAGTACTAGGTTCATAGGTTAGTACTAGGTTCATAGGTTAGTACTATTACTATTCCCATACCTGTCTCAGCTGCATGCCTGTTCTACAGTCCTCACACTTGCTGTTTTGAGGTGCTGCCATTCTTCTTCAACTCCACCAATTTCCTTCTCTCCTTGAGGTGCTAGAGCCCTGAGTAAGTCTTGGAGCTGCTGTGCTTTCTCTCCAGTTAATTTTAAGGTCTTGTAAGAATCTATGTTTAATAATGATAGTTTCTTTACAATTCCAGCATGAGGTTTGGTATTGAATACCTTGGCTAGACCAAGACAAGTTGTACAGACAGCATGATTGCTGTCGACAGTTTGTGTAACCCTCTTGAAGAAATTAACCAAGGTTAACAGGCATGATCATCTTTAGTACAGTAAAACTGCTGTGGGTCAAATATAATGAGATTTTTAGTGAAATTTTTAACAATGTGTGTATTTCATATTGCTGGAGCTTTTCTCCCCAGGCCTCCACTGAAAAAGGACCTGTGTCCAGTTGGACTTTCCTGGTAAACATATGTAAAGTAAATAAATAAAATAAATAAATAATGAATATACTAAATTATGATGTGCTCATAGCTTCATAGACCAAGTTGCTAAGGATGACCGATCTGTAATTGCCAGGGTCAGTGGAGGGGCATTGCCACAGCAGCACACTAGGATTTGGGTACACAGTCTGTGGCTAAGCTTAGGTTAAACAATTTAAAGATCATGTTTAATGCTGTACAATAACTTGTTTTTACACAAAAAAGTGAACGTATACAAACATGCTTTTGCATAAAAATAAAAGTTTCTTTCAAAGCATTTTTTGAAAAAGATAAGTTTAAAAAAGCTTCTGGAATGCTGAAATCTAAGCTGCTCATGCCATATTTATGCCAATAATATTAATATGCCAGCAGTAGGTATTTACTGGAGTCCACCTCTGATTATGTAAATACTCGTGAAGCAATTACATAACTGTGACTCTCTTAAATTAACAGTTTGGAAAAACATTGCAAATTAAGTTGCCACAAACTAGTCTTGAAATGCTTTCATGCTGGCTAGCATTCTTTTAAGCAGATACAACTCTAATCTCTTTTCTAAAAAAACTTTTTTAGTGCAGTACAGCAGACGTGGCATTGTTAGTGTAGTCCCAGGCTTCCTTACTGGAGCAGGGTTTACAGCCTCTGTCAATTTTCTCCATGTATGACAATGAACTTTACCAGTCTGTACCTCAGAGCACTGCCCCTCTCCAATCCTGTATCCCATGGAGTCAGGGAGGGAGGAAAGGGGAATCTTAAAAAAGGCAAACCCTTTTTTCCTTTACAGTACTACAGTGTTATAAATGTATTGAATTTGAAGGGTTTGTGATGTTCCCTTCAACATTTATTCATGAAGATGAATTTTATTTATCTGATAATTTTCCTCCAACAGACTTCATCCTTTGAGGAGTCCCTGGAGATAATGTTATTTGGCCTGGACCAAACACCGTCCATTTTTTTAAGAAAAGACTGACTTGTTAGCCTAGGGCTGGCAACCTGTGGAAGCTTGTGGTTCTCCTCTCTCAGGATCTGTTCAAAGGCATGCTACTTTTTGTGGTCTGAAAAGTATTCAAACTCTGGGTTGTAATTTCCAAGAAAATGCAGCCCATCTCTATTGTAAATGACCAAGATTTTCCCATTTTTTTCTGGAAAAGGCTCTTTAGTGTTAACTCATTCATTCTTCTTTTTCCTGCTGCCGAGACGTAAGAAACCATAACTTATGTCCTTTTTTGTTCCTGGGTAGAGGAGTGGAAGATCATTCCTTTCACAGATGTGGGATAAAGGGCTACATGACATGGTCTTGAATATTTGTAATTTAAAATCCAATTGAATTTGAAAAAATAAATGAATTTGAATTGTATTTACAGTTGTGTGTTGTCATGATGGCAAATTTCCCAAACATGTCTTATCAGTGGAGATTTATTCCTACACCTCCTTATTTAATACAGTTTTCTTCAGGTTTGGTGCACCTATAGGGGAGAAGGTAATTTCCCCCTATAGTGACCTCATTGTTAAAGTAACAGTTCAAGCTATGGCTACTGTACTTGCTGTGTACTGCCTGGAAAAAAACTACGGTGTAGGTATGTTAGCACTTACTTTATTTGACTAATTACCTGACATGAGATATTTACAAGCTTCTCTGATGTCTTTCACTCTGGAAAATATTTCCCCCTTTCAGATATCCTGGAATAACAAGACTTTGAAGAAGATATTTTTCACAGTCTCCAAGACGATGTGGTCAGGCGGTAACCTTGACACCACAGACTCTGACAATGGCAATGTTTTTATTTGTTCAATTTTTTTAAGGTAATCATTATATGGGGTTATGTCCATACTTCACATATATGACCACTTCATCATTTAAGACATACATGCCTTACAAAAAACATTTATGGCCAAAAGCTTCCATCAACACGTACACACAAACACACACACACACACACACACACACACACACACACACACACACACACACACACACACACACACACACACACACACACACACACAAACATGGGGTGAGGGGTGAAGAGAACTTATAATGGCCAATCAACCATTATATTTTTGAAATGTGGAAAAAAGTTGGATTAGCATAGAAATAACACATAGACATGAGGTGTCCTCTTTTTTATGGCATATCACTGAATTACATTTTGTTAAATCACATTTTATTGAAAAAATAGTTAAAAACTCAGTTAATTAAAAAAATATAAACCTCATTTTCATGAATCACATTCAAATAGAGCAATAATACCTTAAAACTTTTTTTTTTTTTTTGGGTGGTCAAGCCCCTTTTAAATATAGTAACTCCAAGTTCAACAACCATGCAAAAAAAAATAAAAGACCACACACAGCGACTCACTTTTGGTACATAAACAGCATCAGCAGTGCCTGTCTATAGGTAACATAGATCACATTTTTGACAATTAACCAAATAAACATGTACATGCATTTCTATATAGTTCTATTTGCCTATAACATAACTTCTACTACTATGAACTATAATTTAACAAAACAAGTTTCCAATGAAATGAGTTTTCAATATTTTTTTCTCAATTATTTATTATTTAAAGAAATGCCATTCAGCCAAATCCATGGTTCCAGAAAGAACACAGAAATTGCAGACAGACAGTGATCGGAGGTTTGACTTGGAGCATCAAGTCACCACGTTGTCTACTGAGGGAATCCATCTCCCACAAAACGGCATGTAATTCTTCATAATCACCACCGCAAGGGTGCTAAGAAGGAGAGGAACAGCTGGATCTTAGGGGAGAGATCATGTACACCTCACTATAATTATTACATCACTTGGACAACGATATTGCCTTCTGAGGCTACATCATCAATAAAGACCAAGAGCTTGCTGACAAACATCTCGGAAGGAATCACAGGACTGGGACAGCCGATTCAGGCATACAATTCTGTAATTATTCTTAAAGAGGTAGAAGTAAGAGTGGGAGTAAATGTAGCCCCAGAAGAAGACAGAATGCTTCTGCAGAAAAAGGAGCACCAGCATGGGGTAAGAATCTAAATGTTTCAGCCCATGGATGCGCCCATTGTAATGCTACAGGAAGTGCTATCTGTCCATGACATTGATGGGGACACAGTACTGTGCCATGGACTTCAACAAATGTTTGAATAATTAGCCAGTAGCTCATCACTGTGGGCTACTAATCAGTTGAAATGATGTAGGCCTCTACTGGTGTAGGTGTCTGTCTCGGATGGGAACCAGGATTTTATTTTATTTAATCACTTGTCAACAAGAACAGGAGTACTCTACGATTAAGTGTCACACATGTAAGTAGAAACTGAGGGAATCAAAGCCAGAAGTACAAAATGAAGCTCAATAGCAGGTCACATTTTTAACCCCTTGGGCTATATTTTTTAACTTCAGTTTATTATATGACAGTTTTAAGTGTTTCAGCCTTGGGTGCAGGAGGAGGAGGAGGAGGAGAAAGAAGCATGGGTACCAGGATGTAGAATCAGCTACTCCTTGGACCTATGAAATTAATTCTTCACAGTGAGAGTTGTGAATGAATGGAAAGGACTCATAAGAATAGATGGTGGAGATGGACTCCATTTAAGTATTCAAGAGGACACGGAACAGTGGAGAATAGGTGAAGGGGAAGACGGCACCAGAGAGTGGCAGTACATTCAATGCACTTGAAGGACATACTAGACATGTTTATTAGCTCCTTCTGCTGTCAAGCAAATAGAATGTAACATGATTAGCAAATATATTAACTGCAAAGGAGAGAGGCATATAAAAGCATTAGTGAGTGATGTAAACTGCTGAAGCAAGAAAAGGGTTAGGAAATAATAGGTATAAAATAGAGCAGGAGGAATGGTAACAGAAATATTGATGAAGCAAAAATGGGATAAAGACAAATGACACACAGTTAGTAGAAGTGGAATGGGGTAGTAATCAAGGATCATTTACAGAAGGAAAATATCTAAAAGCAACTCCATAATCTAACAGTCTACAAAGGCAACAGGTTGTGATGAGATTCACCACATGAATTTTTCAGAACTTTGGGGAAATACCAATGAGAAACATTTCAAACTAATCATAGGAGTAGAGTAACATTCCTGAAGACTGCTTAGGCACATGCAATTGTTTTAGATAACAGTGAGAATACAACTTTTTTGGCTTTTCCCAGTTAGGGGTCACCACAGCAGATCACCTGTCCAGTCATGATTGGCAGTGGAGTTTTACAGTGTTGAGTTGCCAGCCTAGTGCCCAACCTTCCAGAGAAGGCATACACTCATGCCTAGGGCCAATTCAGTGTCCAATCCACCTACAGCATGTCTTTGGGATGAAACCAGAGCACCTGGAGGAAACTCACATGACCACAGGGAGGACATGCAGACTCTGCACAGAAGGCAACCCAGCTGAGGATTGAACTAGAGAACCTCTTGCACTAACCACTGCACCACCATGGCCAAAGACAACTGTGAGAATACAACTGAGATTGTAAATACTGACCAGTCAGTATGGCACCATAATGACTGCTTTTGTAGCTAAGACAATATTCAGTAGTATCAGGAGACACAAAACCTGCAAGGAAACATTATCATTATAGTTATGCATTTAGCTTATTTCCCTTCTGCAAAAGTGGTTAGTTTCTATTCATTGGGTTTGTTGTTGAATTTCGAGTACTAATTCTCTTCTTTGTGCCCTGGTGGTGTTTTTTTAATTCACTTCTCATGTATGCATGAACCACCTCAGTGTCATAAGTGAGGAAACATTATGTGCCTTAGGACTATTGCTAGGATGGTTTTATGCCTTTGTTTAGGGAATCTGTTTACTCTTAGGTGTTAATACATTTAATCTAGATGGACTGCTTTGTCGTCTTAATTAATTATACATTCAGGGAATCAGCTAGACATGATACATGAAAGATGATTTTGGGGATACCTCTCAACTGTCTAGATTTTTACAGAATGTCCAGATTTTTCCCTCATGTTTTTATTCTACTCCTAATAAAATGAGTGGTTTTTTTTTCTGGGCAAATCACTGAGGACTGAAGTCATTAAATAATGACCTACATTGCTAACGTGCCTTTTATTCTCGCAACATTCACAGCTTATAAGACCAATATTTAAAATATGTCCTTATATTGTTGCCTTTGTCCTCCATTATATTTGGCTTTGTCCAGATTTTTTGTGCTAAGAGATTGACTGGTATGAATATGTGGGGTAAGTGGAGCAGAGCAGTCAGAGTGCATGTATGAGCTCATATGTAGAAGGAGTTAATAGACATGGGTAGGAGAAGACTGCAAAGACACAGTTGTAAGCATGCACATTAGCCATACAGCCAGCCTGTTTCATGTCCTGCTTCACTAGGACATTCGCTTAGTTACTGAGACAGCTTCCTATTTTAGGGATGCTACTTCCCATTTCTGATGTGCTGACTGCTTGCTCCAGAATGTTAAAACACTTGCCCTGTGTACTTGTTTCTCTTTCAGGAATGCCATTTCCTGTTTTAGAGATTGGCTGCTTATTCCTGTTGCAGAAGTTTTAATTCTGGGTTCTCAGATACAAGTTCTAAGCATTTATCCCTTTTTTCAGAAGAACTGTTTGCTGCTTTGAAGATTTATTTTATTTAACATCTGTTTACCAGAAAAGTCCAACTTAGAACAAAGCCAAATTTAAGCCGAGGCCCAGGGAGAAACACTCCAAATGTACGTATTGATGACATGGGAACAAACCCACACAAATACAGGGCAGACATGCAGACTTTGCACAGAAGGCACCCTACCCAAGAATCAGACCAGAGAACTTCTTGCTATAAAGCAACAACACTACCACTGCACCATCAGTCCTCTTGACTACATGAAATGTGCTGTTTCATAATTCAGGGGGCAATGCTTCCTACTTGATTTGTGGGCAATAGCAAATACAAAAGTTCAGAATACATATCTTTTGGTGATTTACTCACTAGTTGAAGCCTAGAGTATGTTATAGGAATAATGTTGTAGCTTTCAAAGATTTCCTCATTCTTTTATAATCTGCCAGAAGACTTATCTCAAACAGGTAAAGCTGATAATTTCTGAAATGATGAAAATTCAGAGCAAACACCTGTTTTAGTACAGCCAGTTTTTCTTATTTCAGTGGTACTGTTTTATATTTCATTTATCCTGTTAGCTGTTGATGGGTGCACCTTCGTAGTTTCAGAATGCTGTCTTTTTCAAAGGCATTAATTAATGCATATTTTTACACAAAAGCATTGTGTTACCAACATGAACAAGTCAGCTGTGCCATCTAATTTCCTAGGTACATCTTTCTGCTCGAGTTGTAGTCTATAACTGTAGTCTGTCTCACTCTCCTATTTGGGATACATCCTTTTTTGCCTACCCCATGGGTGTCTGAAACCAAGTAGCGTAGCTTATTAATACATTTTCAGATGCATTATTCTGTGTATCAGGATAACCACCTCATATGTGGGCTACTTATAGTTGGACTGCTACTGTTTGATATGCTGTTGCTGTTTAAACTACATATGCTAAATCCACTACTGCCCATTTTATAATGTTGCTGTCTATTTTGCAATGTTTCTGAATGCCTCAGAGTGTACTATTCCCTGTTGCAAAGGCATTGCTTCTCATTGCTGGTTCGGACAGATGTGACTGAGTATATCATAAAACTGGTATTCTCAAACTGCCCTGAAATAAGCACTTGTGCCCAGACACTGTATCCGTGTAACAAATAAATATAAAATATTGCTAAATTTACTTCAGCTTCTTTCCTTAGTTATCTGTCTTCCATTGTGATAAACTAACATGTACCTTCCCTCTGCTGTGTCACACAGAATTAGCATGATTTGTAAAGCATGAAGTTTGCATGCTAGCCATTGTTAACAACATCAGTATCCTAAAACCTGAATGTGCTTCACCTTCACTTAATTTAAACTCTGCGGGCACTACTCATGGGCTCTAAGAAACTCTTGAAATTTACCACTTTATCTAGTTCTTTAGAACACCCATTAAAACATCACTGCTACATACATTCCAGAGCAAAGTTTCCTGCCATTTAGATAAGCCAGCGGTCCTTTAATGCAGACTTCTGCATGATGTTTATAGCTGAGTACTAGGCTAGCTGCCCTTGTGAGATATTTTAAGCCTAACCAATGTTGCCAAAGAAGAGAATCAAACCTTGCACCTTGTGTCTATGAGGTAAAAAGATGGAACTGCTCTCGGTGAGAATCAAACTCACAACCTTCAGACTATGAGATGGACACACTATCTACTATGCTAACAAAGCTTTTAAAAGAGTGGCCTATTCCCATACCAGCAGTTGAGCCTGAGCCACCTGGATAAAAACCAGAAATCCTAGCAACTAGACCACAGACATCACAACTCTTACTGCCTGCCTTTCATATTCCACCTATTACACACCATTCTTTCTTTATCTCTTCCATGGAAAACATCATTACAGCCTGTGCTCTTGCTACCTGCAACTCAAACAGTCTCAGACATCAGGGACATTACTGACTTGAAATTTACTAAAATGTATACTGTAGTCCAATAGAGTTTTGGGTTAATTTTGTATAATACTGAAGCACAGTTAACCTCTAACCCACATTGATATGTCACACCTACTACTGCTATCTGCTATCCTACTATCTCAACTCATCCTCTTTTCCTATTCCCTTAAATACTTGGGCACAGATTGCACAGTCTGATTTACAAATCCGCCTTATCACATACGCATTCAAGTGTCTCACCAACAGGTACTGTATGACTCTGTCATAGTCCATGTTGGCGTGAATGATTTCAGATGTACCTCCCTGGACTATATGAAGACAGACATGATTGAACTCACTGAATATGTGTCCCAGGCGGGTATGTCCCTAGCTTTAAGCAGCATTCTACCATCACCCAGAATGATGCCTCAATACAAACAGAAAATGACTGAATTTAACAATTGGCTTAGTCTCTGATGTCATTCTAGGGGGATCCAGTATCTGACAGCCTGGGAAGATATGATTGACAGACCACGATGCTTTGCCAGAGATGGCCTGCATCTGTCTCACATGGGGCTTCAGGCTTCTGGCAAAGGCACTTGCCTCCCCCATAGTGCCTTTTTTAGGAAAAGTGATGAGGTTAAAACTACCAACATAAAAATTTCAAAAAAACACAAATTAAAGGTCATGCTGCTAAACGCTAGGAGTCTAAATGTGAAGTTGCACTCACTGCAAGAATTCTTAACCCTGGAAAATGTTGACATATGCGCAGTCACAGAAACCTGGTTCAAAACTGTGGAGAACATCTCAGCCTTACCTGGTTCTCATCCTATCATACATTCAGACCCCAAGCTGTCGGCAGTAAAGCCAAAGGAAGTGGAGTTTCAATATATATTAAAGACATATACACCTTGAGGCTGGTTAAACAGTATGACACACAGGAGATACTCCAGGTGCAGTTAACCATTGACAAGAACCCCTATACAAATCATAGCTAGCTACTGGCCCCCAAATCTAAGATGCCTAATCTGCCTATCTGGACCTCTTCTAATCTATCAAGATTCAACCCTTTACCCTGCTCCTGGGTGACTTTAACTACCCAAACATAGACTAGAAGAACTACTCATGCCAGAACACAAATGCCCTGAGATTCCGTGATTTTGTCAATTTTAAAAGCTTTGGAACAGCTAGTTGATACCTCCACAAGAGGTGATATATCTTAGACTTGGTATTAATCAACATGAGTAACCACTGCAGCATCCCTGCAGTATCATCCTCAGTGGTAAGATCTGAGCACAAAGTGGTCATTTTCGAAGTCATAATCTCCCCTGACTCCCCTCTAGCTAGGGTTAAGCAAAACAAACTTCTCCAAAGCTGAGTATAGCCTCCTGAGGGATGGTATAAACAGCTTCACAGCCCCCTTCCCCTCTCTAGGAACTGGCACCAGTATCCAAAACTTTACCAAATCACTATATAGATGCATGGAAACAGGAATACCGGACAGGACTAAAATCATCCTCAGCAAGGAAGAGTAAACCCGTCTGGTGGACATCTGCAATAAATAAACTCTATAACAATAGGAAAAAATTGCTGTACAGGACCAAGAAAGAGCAGGTGCCCAATTGGAAGCAATCGCTCTGCACGCGCGGTCTCAACCTGGTCTGTGACATCAATAGGACTTGTTGACAGGATAGATTTGTGTCCCAGAGACTCCCTCATCTTTCATCTTTAGAACAGACTCCGTCTCCATGTCAAGCAGTGTACCTCTTCACCCCTTTTTAAGTGCAACCTGGATAACTGGATGAGAAACAGAAAATACAACCCTGGGATTCCATTTATGTCCCTGCTGGACAGGGGCATCAGGTGATGACTTGACTAAAGATGGCCTAATCTCTTGGCTAGGCTTATAATGGCCACAAAATTTTTTGTGTGTCCAGAAAAACAGCTAATTTTTCTAATGAACCTGCAAGACCTCCACAGATATTTTATTGGGGGGGGGGGTATCAAAGTGGGACTATCAGATATATATTTTTGATCCTATTAAGGACCTAAAAGCAAGGGAGGACACTTCCTTATATGAACCATGGAGAAGTTTTTTTTTATATGATTTCAGTAGTCTTTACACTTAGCAAAGGAATGAGAACCTAAAAATAAGTATGAACTTAACTTTCAGTGAAGATACCCATGTGATTAAAAGGATAATTTGTGACAACTGGTCTGTTTTTCTAGTAATAGACCAGTGAGCAAGATTCTGAATCCTGGAGCTTTATTTGTTTTCAAAAACGATAGGAACATTAGGTCTCATTTAGAAGGGACATTCAACAAGGACAGTATAGAGAGGCTTGGTACCTTTAAATGTGGGCTCCCTTTCTGCACCCTTTGTGAGTTCATTAGCTGCAAAGATTGTTTTTACATAGGAAAGACTATTTTTAAGTTTAAAAGGAGAATAGCCCAACACACATCTGAAATTAGAACTGGACTAAGAATTCCTTTGCAAAGTGAAGCATTGAGTCATCAGTTCATTCTTTTTTCACTTTTCACATTTCTGACATGATCAGGATTGATCCACTTGAGAGGGACTGTAATGCCATTCAGAAGAAGAAGAAGAAGGAGGAGGAACTTAGGAAACTGGACCACAAATTATTTTATTAACGGTTTTGACATGACATGTTTGCTCCTTTCATCACTTTTCTTGGACATTTTTTATGCCCGTATTTTTAGGATCATAGGATCATAGGTGATTACTAGGCCCTTACAAGCATAGCTAAGAGTTTATCCCCAAAAAAGAAACCTCAATCAGCACCTGTCACCCCTGTCAATGAGAGACACAGGTGGAACCCCTGGGACATATTTGTGGTTGCCCATCCACTCATCAAAGTTGCGCTTGAAGAGGGTCAGCGATGTACTTTGTTTGGCATATATGGGGAGTCTATTCCAGAGACAGGGCAGCCTCTAGTACATAAACCTGTCTCTCCAGTAGGATTTGTTAATGTCACATATTACATTTAAGCCTTTCAATCAGGTACTATGTGAGGAGTTAGAATTACGGATATGGAGCATGGTCTGAGATTGCCTTGTGGGCGAAACACAGATCACCTCTGAGCAATCTGTATGATACAGAGTAGAGTGATAGTGATATGAGCCTGTCCACATAGGACAGGTGTTGGAGGCCATGGATTCTCTTAGTGAGGTATTTCTGTGGCCTTTCCAGTTGGTGCAGGTTTTTGGAGAGGTACATACCAAATGGGGCATTGTACTCAATTATTGGCCTAATGAGGGAGGAGTACAGGGAGGTAATAACCTCATTTTTTCTGGATGCAATCCCTTTGCTTATGAGATGAACCAAATAAAAGGCTTTTCTGACCACTGCTGCTACATGATGCTCAAATGTGAGATTGTTGTCAACTTGTGTACCCGGTCTTTCACCACAGGTTGTGTGCTTAGGGGGTTGCTGCTAATGTGGTAACCAGTAGGGGCCATGTTTTTGCTGGATGGTATGATAATACAGTTTTCTTGCATGTAACGTAAGGCCATGACTTTGGCATCACTCATTTGTTGCTGTGAGACCCTCTTGAAGTATGTTAACATCATTTAGGGAGTCAATGACAGCACCCAACTTACAGTCATCCACAAACTTGTTTTTTGTCTGGACCTCTGAGAAGTAGCTGCCAAACAATAGGGGTGCCAGGATAGATCCCTGGGGACACCACTAGTGATAGGTCTGCTATCAGAGGTAATGGCACTTATTTTGACCTTGTGGGTCCTATCAGTGAGCCAGTTGGCCACCCACCTGGTGAGATAGGGATTTACATCAAGTTCTGTTAGTTTTTTGATGATGCCTGAGTGGGGGATTGTGGCAAAGGCTTTGGCCAGGTCAAGGTAAGCTGTATGTACTGACTTTCCCTCATCCAGTGCCTTGGTGACAGTCTCAAAAAAGTCAACCAGGTTCAACAGGCAAAATCTGCCCTTGACGAATCTGAACTGGGTGAGGTCAAGTGCTTGGAGATTGCTTGGAAAGTGCTAAACTAAAAAAACATTTTGATGGTTTCTGCTTGCTTTCTGTTCTGCTACAACATATACATATGCATAGTCATTTAAATTTTTTCCACACGTTTAATGATTTTGCCCCCTATTTTTAGTGTATGATTGCTTTTATGGATGCTCAGTTTTTATAGTGATCTGATGAACCCTATTGGTGAAAACAATTTTCTTTTTTGTTTTTAATACACTTATGATTACAATTTTAATTTTGGTTGTATTTTTATCTGTGATTTTTTTTTTATATTGCATGATTTTTTCCAAGGTTACTATAATGGGTGCTGTTTTCTTGAACACCTTTCAACCTTCTGATTTTTTTTTAAATTTATTTACAGTTTTTAGTTTAGCACTCACTTTGGAAGGATGTTGTTGTCACTTGGTGCTAAATAGCTTTTAGTGAAGGGAGTTTTATGATAGACTAGGAGTTAATTACTACTCGTGCACTTTAGTTTATTTGGACTTTGTTTTATTAGTACTGTTTTGTTTGCTTATTTTAGCTTGAGTTGTATTACATCAGGCTAGCTTTTAGTTATATGCCAGGCTTATTACTATGTATGAGGTTGTCAATCCCAATTTTGAGGATTTGTGCTGTTTATGTATATATTACTTTTCCATGGATTAAAGCTGGTATGGAAAAATTGATCTGATGAAGTCTAGTTGGTGGATGAAAGCACTTATCATGAATTAAAGCTGACTTATTCTGGACTGGTGACTAAGCCTATTTGAGTCTTGTTCTCCTTTGCAGAACAGGATTTAACATCTGAAGTTTAATATTGTAACATTTAAATATTTTTATTTTTCACAAAAAAGAAGGAAGTGAAGTCAGTCCTCTACCTTAACACTGATGATAGCTATCTCCATGTATCTCTCTTGTGGTTTTTGTATTTGTTTGTCCTGTGACTCACTTTTTGTTACACACAGTGTTCCTGCAAGTGAAGCAGATTTAGCAGAGCCATTGGTGAGCTTTGTCATTTGATTTCACTGCAGTTACCAACCTATTCAATTACTCGCTCGATACTTTCACCCCAGTAACTTGTACTGTCTGCCCCCAGTTTTCTTATTACGCGTTCTGATTTGTGCAGTTATGATTTTTTTCCCACATTCGGGGACTACAGCATACCTTTCAACGGTCCAGATTTTCACAAAATGTCCAGATTTCTGACTCATATTTTTCGTCTTTTCCTCATAAAATCTGTGGTTCTCTGGAAAATCACTGAAGATTGAACTAACTAAATAATGATACACATTTTTTATATTCTCCAGAAAATGCATGCTAACACAAAATCCATTACTCTATCTGCTTTCTAAGTTTATAAGAGCAATATTTAAAATCTGTCCCTATTTTTGGACCTTTGTCCCCCATTTTATTAGGCTTTGTCCAGATTTGTTGTGCTAAGAGGTTGAGAGGTATGGACTACGGTCTTCCACTACAAAGCTTGGAATCAAATCTATCATCCATACCTTTTCTTCTGTTTCCCAAGCACATTCCTACTTTTCCTCAATGCATCTCATGCAAAACTTAACTACCTCAAAACAGCTAGTTAACTTGTTTGTAACTATCCTCAGATAACCCATTTATGGTACTGCAATGCCAACAATGTGTTATTTTTTCCCCAGGATTTGCTGATCGCTCGCTTGTTACCAATTATTGCTTAACTTATATTTGGTTTTTAACTAACTGTAAGCCCATTATTTGTTCATCTTACTTTATTTGTAAAAACTGTACAATTTCTAGTATTAATCATAACTTTCATTTTTGTTTCAGTCTGAACAATAAATGGCCTTACTTATGTATCCACATCATTTTACATTTGCAGCATTCCTAACAGTATTTGTGATTTGTACAATACTTATAGTTTTCTGATTGCAAACATTCCAACCTAATATGTACCCAGCCATATACAGATATGTGTGTATATATATATATATATATATATATATATATATATATATATATATATATACACACACACACACACACACACACACACACACACACACACACACACACACACACACACGCACACACACACACACACACATATATATCTACATGACAGTTTCATTCTTAATATTTCTATGTCTATGTCCAATACCAGGGATGAAAGGGTCCAAGGGTCAGCCTTCCCTGTTAAGAAATAAATTAATTTCATTGGTTCTTCTACCTATTTCTGAACAGAAATCACATAATTTTAGGATGTCATTTCCAATTTCAGATTAGATATTTCCTTTGTGTTGTGGTGTTCTGATTCACTTTGGATATAAAACTGTATACATCTCTGCATCAGGAACACTGACATCAATCTAAAGGCTGCTGATGGTTATTTCAGGTAACCTAGTATTTACTTCAGATATATTTAGTAGTTTTCAAGGGGTATGCTTTCATAATGTGTATGTGTGCGTGTGTATGTGTGTGTGAGAAAAATGTTCTCTTTCTGGGGTTTTGCTGTATTTTTTTTTCACCAGGGTTTTGGTCTCTTCTGGCAGCCCTGTTTCCATTTTAGAAATACTGTATCTTTTACTATGGATGCAGTTGTCTGTATTTCATTTCTTGATAAAACTTAATTGTTTTGTTTATAATAAAATGACAAGTGCAGAGACAGCCCTCCGCCCTACAGTGGAGAGTAAAGCTGAACCTACAGAAATGATACCAGTCCATTTATTTTTTCAAATGATGAGGCAAATTCACTTTATTTTATTTATTTACTTAACAGAAGGGTTTACCTTGATTATTAACTGATCAAACTAATCAATACCTACATTTTACCACCATCAATTACCCAAATTTTTGATTTGGCACTGGATTTTTGGATCAAGCTATTTCCTTCCTGACTGCCAGGGCAGTGAAAAACAACTCTTTGCCATTTAGAAGACATTCCATGTAAAACATCCATGTGGTTAACAAAGTATTATCTCTATAAATACTTCCAATATTGATAATATAAAAGTATCTTCTAGGTCTAGATCTCACCTGAAAAGGATTCATGGACCAGTCTGCTCAACCTAGGCAGCAAGTGTATGCATACAAAATAAATAAAAACTGAATAAATAAAGTATGCATGTGTGCATCCTTCCCCGGACACCCTGCTAACCCACCCTAAAAAAAATGAGAACAATAATTCAAAAATGATAAGACACTCTATACCCACTATAAGTGTTTTACAAATAAACAATTACATGTATAAACCGCCACTCAAGAGTACAGCTTTACCATAAGTCATGCTTAGAAACTGTTCAGAACCTTGCAGCAAGTGGTGGGATTCAAACTTTGTACATATTCATAGCTAGGGTCTGATTACAAGATCTTACTGCTCATGACCAAATATCTTTCCCAGCTGTTATATACAGATGATCTTCATTTTTACTTGTATGAAACAGGGTAGTGTACACAAGGATACTCTGTTACATATCTGCATCTTAAAAACTCACAATGAACAAAAAAAAATGTTTATGATGATGCAGAAATGAGTTACAATTTCTTGGTCTGAACTCTCTTGAAATCATAAAGATTTGAATGCATCAGTCCAGCAATGATGCTGTCAGGTTACTGGTTGACACAGATTAATCTACTGGACAAATTAAAGTACTTAGATTACTGTCAATTAGCAAAAAGTTATTTATTTCTTGGCATAAGTAGGTTACATACATCATCATTCTGTTCTGCATATTAATGTAAAATATATTCCTAATGCTATCCTCTCTTGATATCCTGCAGTCAATTCTTTATCTGGCAATATAGCACAGAAGACTAAAGCTGTGAAATGTTAATGAGTCCTTGGTCTTGAGTGTGATATCCCTCAGTTTCCATATGCCTACTGTGTGAGCCTGAAAAACTCACTTAAAAATCTTCTGATTTAGACATGCCTAGCATGTTTGCCTAGTTAACAAAGAAATAACAAAATAATTCCATACTTTGCAGAACATGAATTGTGTTTCAATGAAACTTTTAAGAAAACCGTGCAATCTATTGCTAACATAAGCATCCCGTTCTGCCAAATCCATGATAAAAACAGAGGCTTCTGCACAAAACGCATTCCACACGCCCTTTTCACACTCTCAAGAACCTAGCGGATCTGCAAAAGAGAGACAAATCACCTTGCACAGGCATCTAAATGGAACTAGAATATTTATATGATCAGAAATGTTGATAGGTTTGTTCCATCTTACATTATAGTTAAAACTATTTTAGGTGATGACTATGGGATAGCAGTTTACTTTTTCATCTACTGACTTTGTTAAAGAATACTATTGTGTTTTTTTTTAAATCAACAGCACTCCTTGTTGAGTGCTGAGTTTATCAAACAGAGGAATGTTGATTCTTCAGTTTGTTTAGAATACACGCTTTGAGTTTGGTAAGCGTCTATGTGTGTTAATGCTGAAACCTTAGGATATACAGAAGTTTTGTCATTAGGGGTGGGAGGGTGTGTGTGTGTTTGTGTGTGTGTGTGCAGGTGTTTGTGGGTAAGGGTTAAAGTAAGGGCTAGTTAAAGAGACAGTATTAGTGTTGTGCATGTGTGGGGCTGTATGGAAAGTGTGTCTGAGTGTCTTGTGTAGAGGTATTGTTAGGGAAAGAGCTTTTCATAAGGTAATTTTTAGGGTTGGGGTTAGAGGCAGGGGTATGGAAAGTATACAGGAGTAAGAAGATGCAGGTGAGCAAAGCCCCTCTGCACCATCTTTACTCATGACTACTTACTGTAACTCTACACATCACCTTATGGAAAATTCTTTCCTTAACAGTATCTAGATTGAAAAGAAGTGTATCTGGTGTTACTGTTCGGGTTTTTAAGTCTTTTTTCTTTCTTTTTAATTGACTGATCAGAAAAGGAGAGTATTTTCCTTCTCAATCAATGTAGTGTTGACAGTTTGGTTGATTTAAAGTGAGTGCCAATGAGCAGAAGTTGATTGAATGATTGTTGATGTTTCTGCACATAGACATTTTTCAACGTAATCCAGATTACTATGTTATCAATACTGTTGGTGCAAAGAGGAACCGAGGCCACTTGTCATGATTTAAGTATTAATGTTCACATAGTTCTAGATAAAACTCCTTTATGTTTCTTTTAAGTAGTCTGGTGTAGCAAAAGCATACTAGCCCCTTTATCATCTGGGGCCCATCTGTGTGTACAGTGACAGTAGGATAAGAGAATTAAAAAGTCAATTTCTTTATTACCATGAGCAGATATGTTGACTAGACCAAAATGATCCCCCTAGATCCACATCCTTGTTCCAGTAAATAAAAATGTATGAGTACAACTTCAGCATAATACATATAGGAAAATAATGTAAACATAAGAGTGGTAAAGCAGGGTTTCCACATACTGACAGTGAGATGTGCGGCAGGGTGTTAGGGAGATAGGCAGAGCTAAACAAGTTAATGCTGTAGCAAAATGACTAGAGACACAACACACTGAGTCAGGAAGTGGTACAGGAGCTGCAGGATTATGCAAAACTACTAACTGCTTTTTGTTTTTCACACAGTATCCTCAAAGAAAGGAAGGAGGACCCAGGAGATAATATTCAGCTGGAGTCTGGGAAAATGTTACCGATTCTACACTGCACACATAAACAGGCAATGCAAACTGGTAAACAAGGAATAATTCAGCATCACAGACCAATAATTCTAAGGGAGTAGCTGGCAGTGAATTAGATGATAAAGTAACACTCTGACCACATATAGTATGCAAAATGGGAAAAGAGGTTGTGGATGGATGGATGAACAAATTTGTCAGCTGAACAATGATTTCTTAAAGAGAAAATGACTCCAGTGGTACAGGTGTTGGAATTTTGGGATTTATATATATATATATATATATATATGTGTGTGTGTGTGTGTGTGTGTGTGTGTGTGTGTGTGTGGTTCTGCATAAAGTTCAATCTTTCTTAATGTAATTCAAAATAAGAATGAAGTACTGTGTGTATGTACTAGTTTTATTTAATTGTCCTCCTTGCACTTCTAATAATTTCTGAGACAACGTTCATTACTGTACATTATGTTCTGCATATCTGCATACTATTAACTGCACTGCATATGCTTTTTGCTGGAGTCATTGCCAAAAATAGTTTGCCATAAGACACATAATTTAACCTGTTAGCAAATGAATAACATGCTAAAATATTAAACATCTAGCTCAGTTAGCTTCTGACAAAATAAATAGATAAATAAATAAAAAGATCTGAGAGATACTGCACTTTTTACTAGCAGCTTAGTATTGTGGGCACTCAGAACTTGTAGTCAGGTGTTTGTAAGTAAAATGTTTATAATTTTCCTCCTCGCAAAGCTGTCAGTAGTCAGTGGTAGCTCACCAAACACAAAACTACCATGTTATGTAACAGTCATGGTAATGTAGACCTTTTTGTACAGGTTAGGGTATAGAATTTAAGTTTGTGACATTCACTGTGCTAAACCAGGTGAAACACTGCATTTTACCTGCACAAGTACACAAAGGTAACATAACTTCCACCACACATATGATGGATCCTCATTCTTATAACTTTTTATTCTCTGCATGCATTATTAATATTATTTGTTTTCACTATTAGCAAAAGCTGACAAAACATTTAGGTACAAATGAAACAGCAAAAACAGATTTGCAAGAAAAATGAAAGTACTACCTAACTTGACATTTGCTAAAAAAAACAAAGTACTGGGGGGGGGGGGCGTCTATGCTGGTGCTTTAAGCTGACAGTAATGGATCAGGGAAAAAAATTGCTCACCTGTAGCTCATCACCATAGAACTGAAGCATGGATGGGTCTGCAGCTACCAGTGTCTCCACAAATCGAGGCTCAGAGACAAAGCGTCGGGCTCTACCTTGCAGGTTCTTTCTTGTGGCAGGAACATCCTGGGCATCAGAAACTACTCCCAACTTACCAGCTAGTGTTTGCTCCCAGCTGAGCCCTTGAGTTCTCTCTATTGCCCTTTTTGGTTCACTATCCTGCTGACCAGTTACTGTCCTCACTCTGCTGTCTGATCTCCAGTCCTTTATCTCAGACCCTATAGGTTCTGTCCTCCTTTGAAGTTGATGGAGCTGAGTGGAGCTCCAGTGGTCATTCTGGTGTCCTGGACTGATAGGCTCAATTAAGTACTCAATCCCTTCATACACAAAGGAGCCATGAATTCCACCACAAAGGCTAACAGCAACAAAAGAGTCATGGTCCTTGTTTACTTGACCAGAGTAGAAACAATGGCGCATTGAATTTATTGTCTCTGGTCTGCTTCCCTTTGGACCTTGTCCTTCAGGTTTGTCTCTCTGCAACAGTTGCACCCCAAGCCGGTTTCTGTCTGATTCCTCTCTCACTGACCAACCATAATCCTTCCTATGACTTTTGAATCTACTGCGTGAATGTCCTAGCTCTTCTGCAGGAACTGAGTCATCCACTCCTGCCCTAGACTGCTGTCTAGCAGACCCTAAGTTGCCACCACCAATATGTTGGATCTGTAGTTCTGGGGCAAGGAAACTGTCATCAGGGAAGAGCTGAAGCACAAAATTCTTTCCCAGTGCAGAAATTTGAATGGCTTCAGCTAGGTTCTGCGCCATGGTGCCAAAAGACTCCTTCCTGCTCATCCTGACCTTGACAGGCAACACTATCTCTTGGTGCTGAAAATGGGAAGCAATTGATAGTGGTGTGAACGACACAATCAGCAGACAAATAAAGCTTAGTTGGGACAATCTGAACCCCCGGGAAGAATAAACGTTTTCTGGTCTAAAACAAGCACCACCTGAAGTGGGCAACCCTGCAAGACGGTCTGGTGTAATTGACATTTTAAACTAGTAATCGTGGATGTAGTAGCCACTAACGTTTTTAACACTTTTATTTGAGCAAATACGTTTCCTTCAATGGAAAGCCTCGAACCTACAGTAATGGTTTGTGATACCTTATTAACTTGTAAGTTCTCCTTCGGACCTGGAGTTACACAAGTGGTACTGATCACACTTCTTCAGAAGTGAAGTATATTTTGGAGTAGCGGTACTCTTAGACTTGTCCCTGTAATTAAAACAGAGAGAGCAGAAACACACAGAATTATTGCGTTTTTATTTGACTCAGCTAGCTACCCCACAATTCGCCTCCTTCCGTTACACGAAACTTCTGTTAGCCCCGTTTTTCATCTGCTAGTGGCAGCATCGTTCTCCTAAACTTCCTGTTTGGCAAAATTAGTGAAATATTACCCTTACTTTACAAATCTCAGTGAGTGCGGTTACCCACCACGTCCAGTACCTATTTTTTTTAACTCCTACTTTGCTACTTAAATACTTTTTGGCAGAGGTTGCAACAATGTTACGCTTATGTTTCAGCAAACAGAGCTGCCCTTTACGGTTCCTCAGCCGGTGCAGTATGCAGCTAAGGTTACCTCCTACTGCAGGTGAGAGAAGCGGTATTACCCCAACTCCTGTATGCCTGCTGTGCGCAAAGATCCCCCTTATCCGTCTCTCTAAAACAGGTGGCAGCAGAGTTACCCTCTAGTCCCGTCTGTCACTGCGGAGCAGCCACTGCTCCCTGTCTTGGTTTCTGTGCAGTGGATGCTGAGTTGTTGTGCAGAGAGGTTCTGGCTAAGTCCAGGATGGGTCCTACAGAGGGTACGTCTGCCTTGTCCGCAGCTCTCGGGGGAACTGTGAGCGCTTCGCTGTGCGCCACTCCCCACTCCTCCAAATGTGCCCGAAGAGCCACACTCACAGCTCCGCCTCCTGCATTCGCTTTCTTTTCAGTTGAAGAGTTCCCTCCTCCCCCTCCCCTGTGCAACTACACCCCCGTCTATATTCCAGCGCTACTCAGCCTGGCTGCATGTTGCTATTTATACAGAGGGACCTGCAGTATCCCCTGACATCACTGTCTTATTTTTGATCTGTTACACTTCTCTCCGTGTCCACAGACAAGCAGAGAAGCATAGGG
The DNA here is from genome assembly GCF_019279795.1 of Protopterus annectens. NCBI lineage: Eukaryota > Metazoa > Chordata > Ceratodontiformes > Protopteridae > Protopterus > Protopterus annectens. The sequence goes on along the minus strand of NC_056741.1, from coordinate 1,600,198,221 downwards.
GTTTTGAGGACGCACTTTGGCACAGTAGTGGTCGCCGGGGCACTCCTTTTCCGATAGTGAGCCCCAGTCTTTTTTTCTGTACTGGAGCATTGCTTTGAAGTTACGTTACACTAGCCTTCTTGCACAGGATGATTTGGCGTGGGGCGGCGGTTGCTAGGGGTTCAGCATACATTAGCAGCATACCGGAATATCCACTTGTAGGCCGTGACCTGAAAAGAGCTTTTGAGTCACTGTTCCCACCCCACCACCGACAATAACTTTTTACCTGCTCTGAACCCGATGCTTTATTTTTTGTGTGGCAGTGTTCTCATACGATAAGCAAATAGCTGTATCCTAAAATCATCCTACATCCTCTAACCCTTACTAAAATGCAGGAGGGTAAGACCTTCCTACCTCCCTAAAGGGAGGATGCGATGAGCTGTCGAAAGCAGAGCACAACGAGCGCTGGAAATGGCATTCCCTTTCCAGAAACTGAGTCACTTAGAGTAGATTTACAAATCACCTTCTTTGCATTTTATTTTGCTTTGAAAGTCGGATGTGATCCATTAAAAGTTTCCTGTATTTAAGGATGACTCAGGATCTTTATTCTGGTGAAGTGATTAACTTTGTCAAACAATGCCTAAGTGAAGGATGGAAAAAAATCAAACTCAGGTTGACTTTGCTTCTAAACATTCCATGAATTTTCCTCCTTAGAGGGAGGTAGCAGAACATATTTTTAAATGTAAATTAAGTGATATTTGTTTGTGTGTTTCATTATTCTTAGTTATGCTTTAATTTTTTTCAGTTCATTGACAGTGCATGGCATAACAGGTCACACTGATAACAATTGTAGCAGATAGTTTTGCTAGATGCATTAATAACAATATTAATAATAGTAATAATAAAAAGTAAGGGGTTGCAGGTGGGACAACATGAATGGCACATCAGACACTGCAAAGAGAGGGAAGATTTGGGAGGGGTACAAGGTTCAGGACAGGTGTTTGTTTCATTGATGAAAGTGGGGTGGGAAAAAGTAGGAGAAGAAAGTGAGAGGGTAGGAAGTCAAGGGCAGAGGTCAGCATAAGAGAATATGCAAATGGGGTACTGCAAAGTAAGCTGAAAGGAGAAAGAGGGAGATGCACTCACCAAAACAGAAAAAGCTGTGGAAGGATACATGCAGACAACGATGGGATAAATAAAGAAAAGACACAGCCAGATATGGCCATGCAGGAACCAACACAAGGAGAGCAGGAGGTTAGTGGGAGGGGATAGGTGGAATCAATGCCACAAGGAAAGCAGGAGGGAAGTGGGTAGGGAGTGACATGCAGCCCGATGGGAGGGGCAAAGAGCAAAAGGGACAAACGGAGGTGAGGATTTGTAAGAACAATATGGCAGAGATGGGAAAGACGATTGGATGCATCACAGAGAGGGCAGTAACAACCAAATACAGTGAGGAGGGCTGCAGTGACAAAAGGGAGTGGAAAGATTGCAGATAAGAGGAATAGTGGTATGGAGAAGGAAGAAAAGAAGATGAAAGCTGAGTTGATAGGAGAAGTGGCAGAGATATGACAGGACAGGGGTTTGGAAGTAACAATGCTACCTGTGCTGGCAACCAGCATAATGAGGAAGTTTGCTAATGGACTGCAAGCTGGGGGCAATCATTGCATCTCCCAATTATGTAGGTATCCTTCAGAAGGGTCTAGATCAGAGAGATGATTGGTGCCAGAACCATGGCTTAAAACTAGATGTGAAAAAAATGCATTATCAAACCCTTTGGGAAAGCAAATACCCCTGCAAATTACAACATCTATAGCACACCCCAAAGAGTAGACTCAGAGCTGAGACATCTAGGTACACAGATAGATTGATGGCCATGGGTCCACAGTGGTGAGGAAGTCATCTTAAGTAAAGGTATGCCATCCAGATCCAAGGAAATTATAGTTCTGCTCTACTCAACCCTCATTAGACCAATAACAGAGTACAATGAGCCATTTGGCATGTACTTGACTAGACACAGGGTGTAAACAGCATGTTCTATGTGGATAGATGAAAAGCCCTATCCCTTTACTCTTTCTCCTACTAACTATTAAGGGGTGACCTATGCCTGAATCAAACCAAAAAAACGGCCAGCAGTGTAATGAGTAGAGATTTATTCATTAGAAAAATAACATACAAAAATCACAAATCAGTTTTGGCTGTAAGCCTTCTTCAGTGTGTTTAACCCAATGATAACAAGTGCAGCACTTTATAGGAGATGCCCCATTATTATCCACCCATCTCATGAATAATTAAATATTATTTAGTAATCATGTGATTGGGACACATAAATCATATTGTGGAAATCAAAAACAATCATGTAATACAATAAGAAATAAAACTTATAAGCAAGTGAACAAAAATAAAAATATATAAATATATATTTCCAATTGGCCATGTTCATGAAAAACAAGTTTCAAAAGTGATCATTCTAGCCTGGTGGGAAAATCCCGCCTAACTTAACAATCCAAGTGCTTTCTTTCTTGGTCAGGATGTTATGCCATCCAGCTTTAATATTCCTATTCCCCATAATTTTATCAATCACAGTAAATTTAAAGCATGCTGAAGGGTGTGTTAACGTATGTTTATATAAAGCATTGGTAAGATTTCTATTCCTGATGTTGCTTAAATATTCTGATATACAAAGTCTAAGTGGGCGAGAAGTTGACCGATATAAAAAGCTTGACAACTGCAAGTCACAAGATATATGATCCAGTCAGAACTACAATTTGAAAAAATATTAAAATAAAAAACTTTTGGAGTATTTTTAGTGGTGAATTCCTTAGTTTTAGTGACGTTTGCAAAAAGAGCAATGTCCACATGGAACATAACCTGATAAAACCCCACCTGCTAGTCTCCTTTGTGATGATTCAAAATGGTCCATAAAAGAATGTAGAATGTCCACAAATCGTGTTGACACATTTTGTTGTGCTTCAGCCCATTCGTTACTTAATATTTCATCAACCTGACCCACCAAAGGTTGTAGATGAATGCGTAACCCCCTCGGTGTGATGCCTTGAAGCTTATAAGCTTTAAAAAGTTTCAAATGCCAAATATTAGGCCATAGATGTTTCATGGATTTAGTTAGCTTTGAAAAAGATTAGTACATTGGGCTTTAGAATTTAAATTCACGGAACTGCCAGCCTGGTTATGAATGTCCAACCCAAAAACTTGAACATCATCTTTGTCAGCGGACAAACCTTTTAAAATAGTTAACATATCCATGCTGGAAAAATTATCAGGAATATTTTGCTAAATCACAGCAATAAAGATAAAGAAATATGTATACTCAAAATCTATAACATGTAGCAGTGGCTCTCTGACACATCAAAGCATGTAAACTACCCAAAAAAATATACTTGTGAAAGTCAACACATTTCTCATTTGTTTGGCTGAACATGTTATCACCAAAAACATATTTTATTTTAATGATAAGTGCTATTTACAACTAAAGAGCATGGCTATGGGTGCATCTTTTGCACCCATTTATGTAGATTTAGCTTGGAGCTTTTCTCCCCGGGCCTACACTAAAAATGGGATCTTCTTGGCCCAGTGGACTTCCCCGGTCATCAAACTTAAATAAATAAATAAATAAATAAATAAATAAATACATTTATTCATGGGTTATCTAGAAAAACAAATTATTTATGACAGCAGTCACAATATGTTTTTGGATGAGACTGATATTTGGAGAAGATATCTTGACGATTGCTGGTTGGTCTGGTGGGCAGATTTAGATTATCTTCAGGAATTTGTTCAGTACCTTAATGAAAACAAATGGAGTATGGAATTCACAGTTCATTATGATGTCAACCTTATATCATTTCTTGATGTCGAAATACGTTGCCAGCATGATGGTACCTTAGCTACTAATATCTTTAGAAAACATCCCAGTGCCAATAGGTTGCTGCATGCTTCTAGTTGTCATCCTAAACACATAATACGTTATATTCCAAAATCTCAATTTCTTAGAATGTGTCATATTTGCTTCACCCAGGATGCGTTTGAATTACAACAGGAAGATCTTATTACTAGATTTTGTAACAGAGGCTATTGCAGGAGTCAAGTTATCCAGACCAGGAACTCAGTCCGCACCTATGATAGGTATGATTTATTACAATATCAGAAACCCAATACAAAGATCCAAGATATCATTACATTAAACACAACATATGGTTGTAATACACACACATTTATTGATTTGATTCATAAACATTGGCATATTTTGATGACTGAAGAACATCTATCCAAAATGTTAGGCAATGAATGTCTTTTCTCCTTCAAGAGAGGTAAGACACTTGGGCTTTTTTCAACCATTATAAACATGGATCATTGCGTTTTGAATCATCACAAATGAAACTGGCAGGTGGGGTTTTATCAGGTTGAGTTCCATGCGGACATTGCTCTTTTTGCAAACATGTCACTAAAACTAAGGAATTCACCACTAAAAGACTCCAAAAGGTTTTTATATTGATATTTTTGCAAACTGTAGTTCCGACTGGATCAAATATCTTGTGACTTGGAGCTGTCAAGCTTTTTATGTCAGTCAAACTTCTCGGCCACTTAGACTTCGTATATCAGAATATTTAAGCAACATCAGGAATAGAAATCTTACCAATGTTTTATATAAACATACGTTAACACACCCTTCAGCATACTTTAAATTTACTGTGATTGATAAAATTATGTGGAATGGGAATATTAAAGCTGGATGGCATAACATCCTGACCAAGAAAGAAAGCACTTGGATTATTACGTTAGGCGGGATTTTCCCACCAGGCTTGAATGATCACTTTTGAAACTTGTTTTTTATGAACATGGCCAACTGGAGATATATATTTATATATTTTTATTTTTGTTCACTTGCCATAAATTTTATTTCTTATTGTACAGCATGATTGTTTTTGATTTCCACAATATAAGATTTATGTGTTCCAATCACATGATTGCTAAATAATATTTAATTATTTATGAGAAGAGTGGATAATAATGGGGCATCTCCTATAAAATGCTGCACTTGTTATCATTGGGTTAAACACACTGAAGAAGGCTTACAGCCAAAACTGATTTGTGATTTTGTATGTTATTTTTCTAATGAATAAATCTGCACTCATTATAGTGCTGGCCATTTTTTGGTTTGATTCAGAATTTTGGGCCTTTGCACTTGCCACATCTGCAAGAGAATTTTTGGGTTCTTTGGTGACCTATGCCTGACCTATAAGGCAAACACAAATCCAGCCCTGATGAAACTACAACATATCTGCAACTCAAACAGCACAAGGGTCAACCGATCTAAGGAGCTAGACCTAGTCAGCGACTCAAACAAAACATATTGGACAGACAGATATGTGTCTCAGAAATTGTCCCTTCTTTGGAGCAAGCTTCCTATTCATATTAAGCAGAGCCCTGCCCTTCCCTGGACCTTATCAAATGCAATTTGGATCGATGGATGGGGAATCACAAATTCACGCCTGAGGACCTATCTCCCTTATGGACAGGGACAATGTATAAGATACTCCAGTCATAGGTACAAACCCATGCCATCCTCTTGCCCCTAGGGGTGATACAGTGGGTAAAAGTGGGTTATAGTGTCTAGGTTTGTAATGGCTCTAAAGCCATTAGCCTAGTAATCTCCTACGAACCTATGTGAGGATTATTTGGTATAATGTCTGGCTGTAGCAGTGGGAAGACAGAGTGGCTTGGAACTGTTAGGAGAATGGGGTGTGGAACCTGGAAAAGAAACCATCTCTGTTTTAGAGACAGGATACATCTTAGCCCCAAAGGGAAAGCAGTAAATAGGGCTCCACATTGAAGTATCCGCACTCCAAATATTGAGTGCTGACACAATGGAAAACAAAGTTCGGAATGAATCTCGAACGTCACTCTTTTCCTTTATACTTTTTTTTTCCCCTTGGAGGCAAGCCCCCTATGCAAGCTCCAATGTTGGAGTGGACAAGTCCCCCCACATCCCCCAAACTTATGTGCTAACTCTGAGATTACCATTCCTCTGAGAAAAGGGAATATTCCAAGAAATGGCAATCTAGGACTTGGTATACGTAAGTCTGTTTTTTTGACCAGTCTGTCTCCTGTTCTGGGACTCTTTGAAATAGATCCAGAGATTTCAAATGGTTCCCAATAAAATAGTGCTTAGTTTGAAAGTACATCTCAAGGTCTGTACCTTTTAGCTTAGCTGGTGGACAATATACAATATCACAGAAACAGAAGGGGGTAGAGGTATCCAGGCACTAGATAGAAGGATAAAGATACAGAACATGTTGAAAGAAAAAACAGTGACGTAGACCATGGTTGGGTATTATTACTTTGCAGTGCAAGGAATCTGGAGGATAGAAAGTAGGGAGCTCCAAACAGGGATGCATTAGAGAAGAGTAACCATGACTGGCATCATTAAAACACGGGACAGTGACAAGCAGCTGCTTGTGTACAGGTTGTTCAAGAATAAAAGGTAAGGTTAAATGAAGTGAACTGGCAATCCACATAAAGGAGAGTATCAGATATAAGGCCAGATACTAATGAAAGGAACAAGAGAACAGTAAACCTAAGACAGTGCCTGTCGCTCGTCTGGTCAGGATAGAACAGATGAACATTTGTGGATTCTGTTCAAGCAGCTTTATTACACACAAACATATCAGAAATGAGGCTTTGTAGTTCATACTAAAATAAACTTATAAACAGCCTGACTATCACACTCATACATGTTAACACTGGTTGTTCTCTCAAAATTGAAAAAAAAATGGGGTTGGGAGGGTGGCCTAATGGTTAAGGTGTTTGCCTTACAAACACAAGGTGCAGGGTTTGAGTCTCACAAGGGATAATTGGCTAGGCTAGGTTAGGCTTAAAATGGCTTGCAAGGGCAGTTAGCTTAGTACTAATCTATGAACCTAAAATTGTACTGCTGCCTGCACATGCTCTGTATTTATATGCATGTACTACAGCTGGAAATGCTTCTTAAAGGTACAGACACATGCTCTGATCTACATCATCCCTCTTTCAGAAATAGGCCTTATACGAAATGACAATATTCAATGACATGCAATTTACAGAAATTATTTTTTGACATGCACTTATACAAAACTAGTTATCTGACATGCAATCACAGAAAATTAGACACATATAAAACAATTATGTCCAAGTTGCTGTGTATTTTACACTAGGTCTGGAGATGCAACCTGACTGTTTAATATAAAAGTTAGAAATAGATCTAGCAACAGGGACTGTCTTCAAGGAATGTTCACCTTTGGGGACATCTGGGACATCATCAGGAAAGGGAATGGATACTGTGACATGCTCTTCAATGCGAACATTGTCTGGGTTGCTCTGAGATCTAGAGTCTGTATCACAGGTACAATGCTATAATATCTTTTCTGATACAGGAAGAAGATGTCTGTGGTTTCTCCTGTACTCTGCACCTTCAGATGCCACTAAGTCGGATCTCGGCTTGGTACATATACCTCTCACTTGACCAATTCGATCAAAGCGTTTCGCTGTTTGCATTCTCACTGTCCCTCCTTTTAACGGATGAAGAAATCTGCTCATTTTATCATAGCTGGACTTCTGAGAAGAACGCTTCTTAAAAAGTTGGGCTTTGATTTCTCTGTTGTTTTTAGCATTAGGCACCAACAAACTTGAACTGATAAGCAAGGTTGTTCTTGTTTACCAAGATGAAAGTCTCTGAGCAGGTGAGCCTAGTTGGTTGTCATAGTGTATATTTCTGAGTCTGAGTAAATTCAAGAACATATCGGTATTGTCACTCTTTGACCTCCTCAGTAATTGCTTTACCCTCTGTACTGCACGTTCAGCAAGGCCGTTTGACTGAGGATATTCAGGATGGCGAGTAACATGGATAAAGTCCCACACTTTAGCAAATCTCTGAAACAATTGACTGGTAAACTGAGAACCATTCTCAGAAATAACTTTGTGTGGACTACCACGGACTGAGAAATGATGTTTCATCTTAGTAATAACAGCACTGGACATTAGGTTAGGTAGCAAATCGATCTCAAACCAGTTCGAATAAGAGACTACCAACACTAATGTTGACTGTTCCACTCAAATATGTTAGTTGCTAGTGTTGAACAAGGTAGTTCAGGAATTTGGCTTAGCTGAAGTGGATATTTTTGCAAATGCGGCTTAGTACTGTTGCACACTGAACAAGAAGAAAGCACTTTATCAATGTCTTTAGATAGAGAAGGCCAAACTACTAGTCCTCTTACCCTTCTTTTGATAGAATCGGACCTGGGTGGCCATGATGCAAAATTTGAATGTATTCATATTGTAAGGAAGCGGGAACAACAACTTTTAGATCCTTGAAAATGATACCATCTTCCATCAGCATCTCATCTCTGTATGGAAAGTAAAGTTGTACTTCTGGAGGTACACAGGATTGCTTTGACAGCCATCCTACATTGATGGAGTGGTTGAACCTTTGCAAACTTAGATTATTCTTCGTATGATCTCTCAGCTCATCACATCTTGTGGTAGAAAAATTATGCACTTCCATGACATCAAAATCAAAATTCTCTGCATCAAGCTGTTCCTTATTATTTCTGGGTGATCTGGACAAGGTATCAGCCAGATAAAGAAGTTTACCTTTTGTATAGACCGTTTTGAAATTATAGTTTAGCAATTTGAGCATCATTCTTTGTAGTCCTGCTGGAGCAGAATATATAAGCTTCTTTAAAATAGTGACTAGAGGTTGATGGTCAGTTTCTATCTGGATAGCTCGGCCATAAATAAAATCATGGAACTTCAAACATGCGAACACAATTGCCAAAAGTTCCTTCTCAGTTTGAGCATACTGCATCACAGTTTGGGTAAGAGTTCTAGATGCATAGGCAACAGGTCTACCCTCTTGAAGAGTAACTGCACCAAGACTGAACTTTGAAGCATTACAGGAAACAACTACTGGTTTGTGGACATCATAGTATCTTAATGTAGATGGGTTAGCAACTTGCTGTTTGAGGTTATCAAATGCTGCCTGGTGTTGTTCTAACCATGACCATGCAACACTTTTGCATGTCAGCTGTCGTAAAGGTGCTGGTAACTCACTAAAGTCAGGGATAAATTTGCCCAAATAGTTAACCATACCAAGAAACTGCTGTAAGGCTTGGACATTGTCTGGAGCTGGTATCTCAAGAATGGCTGCTTGCTTAGAAGGAAGTGGTCATAAGCCTGTACTGGTAAATAAATGACATACATAAGTAACTTCCGGTAGTCTGAATTTGCACTTCAGAGGACTGAGCTTTAAATTCACTTCACACACTCTGTCCAGGACTTTCCTGAGGGTTCTGTCATGCTCTGCTTTGCCATTACCTCCAACGAGTACATCATCAACTATTATTGCACATGGGTAGCCTGAAAAAAATTGCACCATTGCATGCTGAAAGACTTCACTGGCAGAATTTATTCCAAAAGGCATCTTGAGGAATCTGTATCCACCAAATGGGGGCACTGAATGTAGTCAGTAGTGAAGATTTGCAATCAAGCATCACTTGCCAAAATGAACTCTTTGCATCTAAGAAAGAAAAAACAGTGGCATTCGGCATGAGGGTTGCAATCTCCTCAACTGTATGCATAGGACGATAAGGCCTTTTTAATGCCTTATTCAAGTCTCTTGGCTCAGTGCATATTCTGATTTCATCTGAATTTTTATTATGAGCAGCTACCATAGATGACACCCATTCAGTTGGTTCTGTGATTGGACAAATCACACTTTGCTGCACCATTTTGTCTAACTCAGCCTTGACTTTGTCCTGCATAGCTATTGGAACTCTTTTTCTGGTCTGACCCCTGGACTGACCTCTGGGTCTAACTTCATGGAGTACACAACTGGAGGTCTGCCTAGCTTGTAGTCGAACACATCAGCATACTCTGAGAAAATAGCATCAGTAAAGCTGGAACTGGGACATATGCTTACATGATGTATTTCTTTGGTAAAATAAAGCAGTTAAATTCTCAAACTGTCTCTGAGAACTAATAATGACTGCACAGGTCTTCGGGCTACATAAAATTGCAAGCTGTAAGTTCTCAGCCGAATAACATGAAAGCACTACTGAACCTTTGGTTTGAATCTCATCACCTCCATAAGCAACTAGCTTTGCACAATTGACCAAATTAAGTTGCTCACCAGTTCTCACTCTAGCAAATGTTTCTGCTGCTATTACATTGCACTTTGAATCAGTGTCTACTTTGAGCTCTGTGGGCTTACCATTGATCAGGACAGTACAAAATACTTCATTCTTTGCCAACAAATCTACAGCATTAACATTTTCATTGACCACTGATACACCATGTACATAGAAAGTAGGGTTGCAACTCTCTATATGATCAATATGCTTTTTTGAGTAACCTTTCTTAATAACTGAATGAGGTTTGCTTGATTTAAAAAACTTTTGAAAATGGGTCCGTTGTTTACACTTAAGGCATTGCTGACCAAATGCTAAGCACTTCTCTCTTTTAGACTCATGGTTGGCACCACAATTATGACAGTTAACAATAAGACTTGACTTGGTTTTTGCTAACTCACTCTTATACTGTACTGAGCATGCCCTTTTTACTGAGCTAGTCTTGGAACTTGATAGAAAGCTACGAGTTTCCCTGCCAGACCTACAGGGGTTGCTGCTGCCATGTGCTTAGGCCTGTTTCTGCTTGCCATGTGTTGCATGCTGTCTACATTTGCCCTAGGGGCTGTTGAAACCATGCTCTTATCACTTGTAGGCATACTTGTGTGCCTTTCTGTGAGCTCATGGATTTGACAAATCTCTATGGCTTTGCTTAATGTTAAATCACTGTCCTGAAGCAAAATCGTTCTCACTGCAGCACTAACACCACACACAATCCTGTCCTTTATTAACTCATCTTTCAAGTCACCAAATCTGAATGTTTTAGCTTTATTTCTCAAGTCAGTGATATAAGCTGCAAAAGTTTCACCTGGCTTTTGGTCTCTTGAATAAAATAACTGTCTCTCTAATGTAACATTTGTCTGGGGGTTGCACATTTCTCTAAATTTATGTTTTAAGTGTTCAGGGTCTTCCCTTGATTCAGCCGGTACCACAATATGGAGGTTTTCTCCATCTCCTGCATATACTTCTGGTGCATACACAAATGAACGCTCTCTATCAATGGCTTCTGACCCAGCTAAGTTAAGCAAAATGAATGCCCTTGTATGTACATCTTTCTCAGAAAAAGATGCTTGTATGAAAATAGCGTATTTCTGCTTGAATACTCTCCAGTTCTTTGCTATATTATGATCAAACACAAGTGGACCTGGTTTGCAAAATGGCTCTGCCATATCAACACACAGCAGTGAAGGTACATGAAATCATGTAGGAGCATACACACATAAATATATTTGTCAGAACTTTATGCCAATACTTGTAATTATGCCCAATAATACAACAAACTCTTTGAAAGAACTGCACTTTGCCAAATAAGTCTCCATAGCACAAGAACACTCTGAAATCATTGTACTTTACTTTGAATTCACTCCTTATAAGTGTAAGAAATACTTCAAAATGACTGTACTTTGTGAATAAATTGTATACAGTGGAAAAATGTCACAGTAAGAAACACTTTGAGATGAATGCACTTTGCAAATAAACTATACATAGCACAAGAACATTTCAAAATGGCTGAGAAAATTCTGAGCCCTATATAAATAGTTTGCTAGTTTTATAATATATCATGGTTTTGAACATTTCATTTAATTAATGATGTGGTTTGTGCCTATCGTTTGCTTAATAATACGTTTTGTGCTACTCATTTGATTAATAATCCATTTCTTTACCAAATAAATCATTTTGCAGTTTTCTTTACCTTTAGCTTTTTCTGGCCCTTTTTAGCTTGTCTGTACTCCATTTCACTCAACCTTCTTAGTCTGCCTTCACCTTCATCTCTGCACATCATGGTTTGAAGAAGTTGCTCTGTCGCTCATCTGGTCAGGATTAAACAGATGGACATTTGTGGGTTCTGTTCAAGCAGCTTTATTACACACAAACATATCAGAAATGAGGCTTTGTAGCTCAAACTCAAATAAACTTATAAGCAGACTGACTACCACACTCATATATGTTAACACCCTGGCTGTTCTCTCAAAATGGCACTGCTGCCTGCACGTGCTCTGTATTTACATGCATGTGCTCCATTTGGAAATGCTTCTTAAAGGTACATACACACGATCTGATCTACAGTACCCTTGCAGTTACAGTAGAAAAATGAGATGCTGATGGATTGATAAAGTGTATCATCTCATCATAAGAGGAAGAGGAGGATGAGAGAAGAAAAGAACAAGTGAAAACAAAGATGGTAATAGTCATGGAGATCTGAATCAGCCAGGGCTAAGCTCTGAGATTTTGAGGTCAGAGGGAAATGCAAGTTGTTATCCTAGAAGACAACAATGTCTAGGAAACCAATCAAAATGTGTACATGGCCAGAAGAATGTGATAGTCAAATCTAATGTAGGTTTTATGTGTCTGCTTTAACGTGGTGTATCTCAAAATGCTTAGTACATCTTTAACGTGTGTTGCAATGCATATTGTGGAAAAATTCTCACAGGTAGCTCGGTAACATCCTGAATACTGCTTGGTGGTTTTTGTTTTAGTGACTTTTTTGGCAGTATTAAGTATTAAACCCTGTTACAACTTTAGGAAACTGAATGGCATTTCAAACTTTTGATACTTCTCTTTCCCAAGACTGATGAGCTGATAGCAGATCTAGGGAAAGGTCGTCACTTAACAAAACAAGACTTGATGAAAGTATACTGACCGTTAAAACTTACCCCCCTCTATCAACGAAAGAGCAGCTTTCCTAACTCCAGATGGTCTACTTTAGTACACAGTGTTACCATTTTGCCTACTTGCATTCCTAACCACCATTTGGATACTGTTGGATAAACTATTGATGCCCCACTCATGAAATGTTTCTGTATATCTGGATGACATATTCATTCAGAGGAATGGTAGTCTTACTTACAAAAGAGCAGACTGGGCTACAGTCTGTAAGACTGGCAGACCTGACAGTGAAGTCTAAGAAAAGAAAATTTAGCATGGTAAAATCCAAATCCTTAGAGTACTTTATTGGAAGACAGGAGTAAGACCACAACTAGAAAAAAACTACAGATCACATAAAAACAAAAACAAAACAAAACAAAAAAACTTGCCTGCATACTCTACATTTGACTAAGTTAATGGCAACTCTGGTGAATGTAAAGGGACACATAATACTTACCCAAAAAGACAAGGCAAACTTTACAAAACCTTAAATTATAATACTGAAATATTTTTCAGCAATTTCCAAAACATATGTATCAATGTATACATATTATACAATGAAGAACCTTGTACAGGTATTTAGATATCTGATTTACAATTTATCTTTTGATCTAATTCATCCTCACCATTTTATCTGCCACAAACTAAACTGAATTTTGTTGAACGTTTTGATATTATCCCATTTCTTATAATAACAAAAATTCACATATCTCCCATTCCATGTAACACAAACAAAACTTAATAAAATATTATTTGCTCATATTTCATCTTCCTTTTGCTGATTTTTATAATAGCCATAAACAATCATATATATAGACATGTTACTCAATTTCCCTTCAATAAACTGTACTTAATTAAATCCTTGAAATCTCCCACTTCTTTTATAATCTGCATTATTTCTTGTCCCCATCCCAAACTTCTTTTTTTCTCTGCATTTATATATTCCAATTCACCAAATATAATTTATTCATAACAGTTGTATATCAGTTCTTTATATCTTACCATACATTTTAAACATGTAACTTCACAATAAAAAGCTTCTTATTATGCTCCAAAAATAATATTCCTTTTCACAGTTTACCCCCCCCATAATCTGCGCACTGCCATTACCTTAAAGTAATGAATCAGAATAACAATTTACAGCTTTTAAGATGTAAATAAAATGAAAGTCTGAGGTAAATTAGCCCCAAAAATCCCCTTTTGTTATCTCTGTATATTATTCCCTTACTTTTTTCTATAATCAGACTTAATCCAACCCTTGAAATATTTGCCACAGCCTTTTCATCCAATTTTTACCATTAATGGAGATTATCCAACATTGGCATATGTTATACTTAGTAAAATGACTCCGTCAGTCATTTCCTACCTTTTTGTATTTGAGCATTGTTTAAACTAACATACTATTCCATTCATAACTAAAGCAAATAACATACAGTTCAAAAGGTACCCCTTGCTTTATACCCTTCCTTATTTCTACTTCAACCTCCAACCATCCATTCACTAATGATACTATTGTTGCAGTTTTTTAAATGCTTTTCTGCATAGCAGTCTAAATTGTCTTCCAAACCTCAGGATATGCAACACTTCCCATAATAATCTGTGATGACATTTTTCATCCACCATATGTGATTTTTATACTGTGACCGTCTATTAAGCCAGAGTTAAATTTTCCTTTATGTCTTTACCTTGTAATGATTATATTTCATCCCCCATTAGTCATTTTAGTACATCTATTAGTCTCATCTGAAACTTTTTCATCATAATATTATAGCCTATATAATAGCATCGGATTAGCCTCCATTTTTTCATTTATTCCCTATCATTCCCCTTTCCAGTGCATCTTATTACAGTTCCTTTTATCTTTCACAGCATTCTTTTCTTTCCTTGGATAAACGCTAATATAAACCTGCTACTTTATTAATACTGTATAACAACATTCTACTTTATTAAAACTGTATATGAACTGTCTAATGTTTTGCATCTATGTAAATTTAACATTTGATCACATGTGAAATGTCTATGTTAAGTTTGCTAGCACTGGCGTTTGCCTCTGAAATGAGTCATGGCTAAAAAGAGTCTCTGGACCAGAAAGCAGCACATTCGCAACTGCTAAGCTAAAAAAAAAAAAAAACGTAAAGCAATATGTGGTGTACCCATCCAGTGTGCATTATGAGTTATGTAATCACACTGTCTGCATACATCGTAATACAGGATAATACTGCCTCCATTAATAAAGCCCTTCTGATTGGTTCTATCCTATGTTTACATGTACTGTCAGCCATATACATAAACAATGCAAGCAAAAGACAAGTGAGGAGATACTCTTAATTTAATCTCCAGTTCCACAGAGGCAGCTACCCTGGGCCATCCATTCACTGAAGGTATAAACTTTGCATAAGCATATTGTGAATAATAAAACTGTAAAAATGTTGACCCAAAACTATAATATGTCAGTAAAGCCTAAAATACTGCATGTGAGACTTATCAAAAGCATTGGGGCCTTGGAGCTATCTGAAAAAGCAGTCTAATATCAAATCCAGTGGCAATATGCTGTCAACAAATTTGTTTTTAAGTAATATCAATAAATCTTTAGTATTCCTGCCTGTGTTCCCATACTCTTCATCCTCCAAGAGATGTGATACCAATTTAACTAAATAAAGTGTAATAACACCATAAAAGTGGGGGCTGGTTGCCAGTTCTGCAAATATTCCTTAAATTTCCCTTAGAGTTAGTGACAGCAACAGTGTACTATTTGTTAAAACCTTTCAAAAAAGCTATCTTATAATTATCCTTCAAACCCATATAAAATCATAGCACTATCCACCAAAACCATATGTGGTATTTCTATTTAAACATTTTTTAGGGTCACTTTAATTTCAAAACTGATAATATATCTAAGGGGGGTGTCTTTTCCAAAGAAAGCTGGTAAGCTATCCAGTCTATTATCCTGAGACAGAATTTGGTAGTGAGACAACAAATGTCATTCAAATAATGCTATAATATATGAAGCATATTATTCAGTTTATCAAATTTTTCAACTGTTAGTGGCTACCAGACAAGACAGAACCTGGAATTCATAGTAGTTTGTGCAAATGTGATAGGGGTATTCCTGATGCTTACAAATAAATGTAGCAAAGGTACGATTCATAGAGGCCATTTATGCAACTGTGAAAGGCCTTAAAAATAATGAGATGCAAATGAGAAATGTTGTAAAGTGTAGTATGCTAATGAGTCGGTTTTGCAATTCATAGTCCGACATCCCTGCGGATTGCACATCCGTTGTTAAAAGCGATGCTTCACCTTTGATATTGGAGCTGCAATCCACAAATTTGTTTGTCTAAGTATGAATAAGCACTTCCCTGACACACAGACTAATTATTTCCTCCAGCAACTCCTTCATTAGTTTGTGTTAAGTATGCAAACACACTAAAATGGCACAATAAATTATTTTGCCCAGCGACCACTTCAGTAGTCTGTCCAAGAATGCAGAAGCACTTCCCTGACACACAAATGAATTATTTCTCCCAGTGACCCCTAGAGTAACATCTTCTTGTATGCAGATGCACTGAAATGAAATATTCACCCAAGTGACACCTTCAATAACATGCCCTAGTATGTACAAGTACCACAATGAAGCATTCACATAATTGACCCCTTCAGTATCATACCCTATATGCACAAGCACCAAAATGAAACATTTACCCAAGTGACCCCTCCAGCAAAAATGTCCAGATATGCAGAAGTACCAGTTCAGCTTCCCTTGCATCTCCATATTCTGACTGATATTTGCTACTTTCTGGTGTAACTTCAGGGCTATTTACACACTTTGTATGCAAATTAGTTAATTATAGATTCATGTCTATGAATCAAACTCATGCACATATGTATAAAGTCCCTTAACAATGTAATAGCTGTCCTCTGTTGTTTCTGCATTAATCATGTTATGCATTTCTGATGCAGGGGTGTGTTCACAAAAAGTCCTCCACATTTCTGTAGTCATCCTGACAGTCCAGGATATGCATAATTTCATGGTGCCACTCTTTGCAGATCACTGTTATGAAAATTCGAACCCCAGACTATAAATACTGCCCATAATCTCTTTGTCCCAGTAAATAACAAAGCTTTACAATGGCACAAATGAGGTGTACTGCGTGTGATCAATATGAAAATGACATTTAAACCATCCCCCACTGAAGAAAACCTGTATAATAATGAGAAACCCTATGTAAGACCATTAAGCTGTTAAAACAAGGATGGCCATCTGAGAATAAAAAAATCATTTTTAAAATAAAATATGCGTGTTGTTCCCAATGAAGGGAGGTTTGCTGGAAGACTCACTGTAGAGATTACTGCTTTGTACTATCCAGTTTTACAAATAACAGAGAAGGAAAATATGGAGGTGAAACAACAGTTTCCATGTAGCAGGACATCAGATGTGAGGTCAGACCAAACCAGGAGTGGAACAAAAGGGGTAATGCTCATGGGGATGAGAATCTACCAGAAAAAGACTGAGGATTCCAAGCTCCAGAGCAGAGGGGGAGCAAGAACTGATTGAGGTCATGGACCATGAGTAGGTTCAGCCAACTGCTGGTGGACAGTACCAAAAAGGAGAGAATTCTGGATGTGGTCATGATCAATACAGAATGGGTCATGAATGCCCAGGATAAGATGCTGCTAGCCAGCAGTGATCATGGTACATGTAGTTTGGAACAGGAGGATAGGTAAGGATTCAAAACAAAGGCAATGCTGAGGGGTTCTAGAAGAGTGGATTATGCTGTGCTGTGAGAGGTAGTCAAAGATGAGTTAGGGGCCTGGAATGAAGTCCTCACAGCCATGATTGAGGGTGTGAGGAAAAGGCAAAAAGAGAAGAAGACCAATGTGTCTACATAACAAGGCGAGGTGTGCATTTAGGGCAAAAGGGTTTACAAGAGGTAGAAAGGAGAGGTTGGGGAGGGGGGAGAGGCACAGATGCACAGTACAAACAGATTAGCAATAAAAGCAACGAAGACAGTAAGGGTAGCAAAGACTAAAGTTGAAAGGGAGATAGCAGAAAGGGCTCAAGAAGGTAAGAAAGAGCTTTTTAGTTATGTAACAAAAAGAGAGAAGAACAGCCGGAACTGGAGAGGCTGAGCAGGCACAGGAGGAAGGTCATAAAAGACTAGGAAAAAGCAGAGGTACTGAATGAGGAGAGGGTGAGACACTGCAAAGGAGGAGGGCTTTTGACCTCAACTTTACTTTGGGTTTAGGGAAGGAATCACCAGTCTGGGGAACTGCCCAAAGTGCCAGATGACTTAACTCCTAGCTATAGCTTTGCATATCCTATTTATAGGTTCATAGGTGTGTACTAGGCTAATGGTCCTGGAGCCTTTACAAGCCTAACCCATAGGATTAACCTGGCATCGTGCCACTCGACATTAATTCCCAGTGCCTCTGTCGAGTAGAGCCACTGGAGTGATCCCAGGGGTGAATTTTCTATTGCCCATCCACTCATCAAGATTTCTCTTGAAGACGGCCAGTGAGGTGCTCTGTTTGACATGTATGGGAAGTCTATTCCATAGCATGGGCAGACCCTGGGTTATGAACCTATCCCTCCAGCATGTTCTGTTAATTGTGGTAATGAGGTTGTGGAGCATGTGGTTCTGAGGGATTGGGATTTCTTTAGATGTAGCATTTCTAACAGAGCTGGGTCAGACATGGCTTTGTAAGTCAGGCAGAAATCGCCTCTAAGTAGGCGATATGAGACAGAGAATAGTTTGAGTTTTTTGAGTCTGTCTATATAGGACAACTGTTTAAGGCCTAGGATCCTCTTTTTGAGGTACTTTTGTGGCCTCTCCAGTTGTTGCAGGTGTCTAGTGAGGTACATGCCAAATGGGGTATTGTACTTGATGATTGGCCTAATGAGGGAAGAGTAGATGGAGACAATGACCTCTTTCTTCCTGGATGCAAAACCCTTAGTAATGAGATGTGCCACATAGAAGGACTTTCTGACCACAGTGGCAATGTGGTGGTGAAAAGAGAGGTTGCTGTCAACCTGTGTTCCCGGATCTCTTATAACGCCTTCTGTGTTCAGTGGACTACCATCGATGTAGTAATTCAAGGGAACTGTGTTTTTCCCAAAGGGGATGACGACACATTTTTTGCATTGAGCTTAAGGCCATGGTTCTGACACCAGTCGTTGGTCTCAGTGAGGCCTTTCTGCAGGATGTCAACATCACTTGTGGAGTTAATAATAGCTCCCAACTTACAATCTTCTGCAAACTTTGTCAGCCACAGTCCCTTCATGTTGGCCTGGACTTTAGAGAAGTAGATACCAAACAGGAGAGGACCCAGGACCAAACCCTGTGGGAATCCACTCGTGACTGGTCGGCAGTCTGATTTGGAGTCAGCTACTTTCACACTGTTGGTTCTATCTGTGAGCCAGTTTACAACCCACCTAGTGATATAGGGGTTGATGCCTAGCTTTTGATGCCTAGCTTAGTGAGTTTTTCTGTGATTCCTGAGTGGGGAATGGTATCAAAGGCCTTGGCCAGATCAAGGTAGGTTGTATGAACCACCTTAGCTTTATCCACAGATCTGGTGACTGACTCAAAGAAGTTGACCAGGTTGAGCAGGCATGATCTACCCTTCACAAAACCAAATTGTGTGGGATCCAGAGTTTGGAGATTCCCTATATCCTTGTTTACTAGGTCCATGATGATGTGTTCCATAGCTTTACATATCAGACTCGTCAGGATAATAGGGAGATAGTTCCCAGGGTCTGTAGTCGCTCCTCCTTTGTGGAGAGGGATAAGTGTAGCATTGCACCATTCGGTAGGGACAACGCCTGAGGTGAGGCTGTGACTGAACAGGACACACAGATGTGGTGCCAGTTCACTCTGTAGTTCATGTAGAACACAGCCAGGGATATTGTCAGGTCCCATAGAAGCTGTATTCTTGGCCTTGGACAGTGCTGTTTTAACCTGTGCAGCAGTAATACTGGGTGCCTGGCGATCTACTGGTATTGTGATTGGTCCTTTGGGGGGGGTAAAGTTGGCACTTTATTTATATTGTCATGGTTTTCATACTTCTTTAAATGTCTCAACAAAACAAACTACACATACAAAATTCATATATTCCATATTCATATGGAAGCTAATACCTGAATGAACACAATTCTGATAACAGTATGCGTGTTGCTTGAGTGGTTAATGAAGTGCTGTAAATGCTTTACGAAACATTAAAAAATTAATATGACGTGTATTTATTGTGAGACAAATTCCTTTTGGATGTTAAGTAATATTTCATAAAAAAACAGATAAGTCATTTTACACACACATACACGCACACACACATACACACACAGCAATTTAAGTATTATCTTGTAAGGAGGAAAGTATATTCAAGAATGAAGTAAGTTTTTTTGTGTAGTTTCTTTAAGATTCACAATACCCTATTTACATAAATCCCAAGACAGCATCCAAACTGCATCAGACATTATTTATGTAGTAATGTCTTGGGGATATTTAGCTGACTGCCAAATTTACTAAGTAACTAATAAATGACAAAAGAAATGTTAAGTTATATCTCAGCAGCTGTTTTTCTGTACTTCATGCTGGAGTAGTAAAATGTAAGTCTCCTTAACATTTTCCATAAACAACAGGTGCTTTCAATTCAGTCTTTGTCTCGACTGCTGTTAAGACAGTGATAGATTATTTTGCTATAGAGTACAACATTTTGCCTAGTTATTACAACATTCTTCCAGTACCCCTTATATCTGTATTTAATATTACATTTCTGTGGGTGGTATGTGACTGTCTATACGAAATCTGCTTCTGGACTAGAATGCTTCTCTCTCTCTCTCTCTCTTCTTACTTTACTCTCTGTTTTTCTCTGTTTCTGTCTTACTGTCTTACACACACACACACACACACACACACACACACACACACACACACACACACACACACACACACACACACACACAGACACACAGACACACACACACACACATACACATGTGTGCACACAGACACCCACACACACACACATATCAACAATTTCTGAAGAACTTGGATAAAAATTCAGTCTTCCAACTGGAGTTGAATGGTAACATTTCTGTTTTCCATACGACTGCATTTACAAACCAGGGATGTCACTGATAATACCAGAAATAACAGACAAAACCTATTATAGCATAATTAAGAAAATCTAAACTATGGAATAACCAGTCTATATTACAGTACACAGAAGTATGACATTAAGTTAAAAATAACTCACATTTTAAATTTTTAACTTTTATTTGTCTCTACTAATCAGAAATGGCATGCCAATAAAAAAGACATCAAAAACATGTTTAAATATG
This sequence comes from Protopterus annectens, assembly GCF_019279795.1. NCBI lineage: Eukaryota > Metazoa > Chordata > Ceratodontiformes > Protopteridae > Protopterus > Protopterus annectens. The sequence continues at coordinate 1,600,177,080 of NC_056741.1, read as the reverse complement.
CACATTGAAAGTTAAATACTTATTTGGTTCACCAGCAGTTATTAAGTTATTTGTTGGCATTAATATTATTTTATTATTTTGTTATTTTGTGGGGTTTCATAGCACTATCTGCAAACAAGCTGCGTAAAATAACAACATTCAGACTTGTAGTTTTGGCTGTTCATGTGAACAAAAATTATTCCAAACAGTTTATCGTGTTCACTTCTCATGTGCCTCATGTCTCTCACTGTATCTCCGCACTCATCAGGCTAATCATCACAGAAATACTTGAAGATTTTTTTTGTCTTTGATATTTTTTTTCTCAACTCACTCCTCCAGGGAATGTGGACCCCACCTCTCTTCTTTTCCTTCTGCTGCCATGGCCGTGCACCTTCCACAGGATCACACCCACACCAGCCTATGAAGATTTCGGTAGTAGGCCCATCAGCATAGAGGGATAAATCCCAGCCTATGGCACAAGAAAACTGAATTTTATTAGTGGCTTGGTCACATGCTGAAACTAGCACAGAGGAGCTGAGAAATGTCAAGGCCTAGCCTGTTTGTCTCATTGTGGTGGTGGGTGTGGTGGGGGTGGGGCATGTGCCTGTGAACACAATCCACGGTTGAAGTTTTGAAGAAGACCAGACTGATGTGTAACTTACAAGGAGAGGGTGGCAGGGCTTAGATTATATTGCAGGATGAGGGGTAGACATCAGTTAGAGAGCCCATTGCACATCAACACCTTGAGCATATTCAAGCATGTCCAGAGGGAGATTAGCATTTATTGTAAACTTCCTGTTCTCCCTAAGCACATGGATAACAGCTCATGTTCCCAGCAAGCTCAGCGCTCATCCCTGAGAATGAATGGGCCACTGGGCTATCACTCAGAGGAATAAATGGGTAAAACCCTAACAGAGGAATGAATGGGTAAAACCCTAACTATGAGTGTGCTACTGCAGTCTGTCTGTCAGTCTGTATGCCACTGTCTATCTATCTCACAGATATCTGTATGCTTTATTAAGGAAGCAGGTGGCGGTACAAATGAAAAAAAATACCCATTCTGGAAGGACTTCTCATGAGTTATTTTAAAGCTATAGAATGACATGTATGAATAATTCTGTTGCACATACCCTTCTTGGATGCACCAGAATTTGCACAGTATCTCTCATTTTGACTCAAATATTTTGTCCTTCCTTTTTAATATAAGCAATTTTATGGTAAATCATTATTACCATTACCAAGTAATAAAAGACATTAGATTTTCAGACAATGTTTTTCAGTAAATGTATATTACAGCAAATGGGAAAAATAACTAAAAACAGGCTCTGCTTTGGTCTTTGCCCTTGATTATTGCTTTAAGAAGCTGGGAGATGTGACTGCAGGTAGAAATGACAGCTAGCAATTTTACTTTTAAGCCAAGAAAACAAGGCATACACAAATGAGTTAAGCACTTTTCATTAATCAATATATAAGATCAACAAGAACATTTATTTTTTTTCTTTCATCAAAGATTAAATAATTGTAAACATGTTGTTAATAAATAAAACAACAGTCATTAAAAATATTTACAATCCATTTTAAATTGCAAAATATCTCATATAGAGCTACACACTAACAAATATACATTGGGTGTTATGTTGTTCACTAAGTGATCTTATAACTACCTTTTCATTTGTGAAAAGGGAGTATTGTCACACTGTCATTTAAAATGGATGCCATCACAGCTCCTGGTAATGAAAGAAAAAATTGGAACATTCCTGTTAATTTTGATGTTGATTAGATGTATGTATGTATGTATCTTAAAGTGGGATGGTCTTTGAAGCAACAGTTTCTATACAAGGAGGTTACAACTATTTAATCCAGCTCTGATGAAGTTCTTGTTGTGTGTGGAACAAAAGTGCTTAACTCCATTTTTAACTGTTCCATTACTTACGAGTGACTGAGTGCTGTTTTGTTGTTTTGGTTACCAGCAATTTTACTTTTTCCATGTAAGCAAAATTAAACTTAGAGATAGCACCTTGGGAAGTGAATGTCCAGTCAAAAACATTTGGTTGACAGTTCATCTTTCTAGGACCCAACTCCCCAGACTGGGGACAAAAGTTTTCCATGAACTGTAAAATTAGGGGACACTGATAGAAAATGAATAGAACTAATAGGAAAGAGAGGTGAACTTCAGAAGCTGATGTGCTTTGGTGGAAGTTTAAGTGTTTTGCTGGAGGAAACAGTTAAATTATGGCAGAGCTTCTGGAAGGCCACCAGACCCCCCAGAAGTCATGGGACTTTAAACAATGCAGTGCATTTTAGAGCATTTTTCACATCACTTTTGCTGTACTTCTCATAAATGTCATTCTGGTAAATATTTCATTGGGGGGGGGGTTCAGTTACTTTTATCCACAAATTGCCTCTGTATTCACTAATTATAAATACTTTACTGAATGTGTACAGATATCTGACTGTGATAATTTAAAATAATGGCTACAGTAGTGTGTTTCAACTTATTTCATAATCACACAGAAGCAGACAGACAAATGGATAGTAACACACACACACACACACACACACACACACACACACACACACACACACACACACACACACACACACACACACACAAACAAACCAGGTGTGTACTTTATTTTTTGTTGCTAATATAATTAACAAATGATAACATTCCAATAACTTCGAATGCATTTCATGAACAGAATTCATTACTTCCTACCTTGGGAATTTATGGGAACATATTGGGAATGCAAAGTATAACTTGCTGCTTTTGCAAGAGAAAGGCACATCAAAAGGTCAGACAGAACAGATTACTGTGGTTTGTGCACATGTGCATGAAAACAGAGAGCGATCTGGTGAAGAAGATTTGGGACAAGCAGAAAGAAGGCAAGAGAAAACAAGGCTGTCCAGCAAAGAGATGGATGGATTGTGCAGGAGAAGACCTATGACACTCAAACAGGACTGTCATAGAAGGTAGGAGAGTGGCACTGAATCAAGAGAGTTGGGGACATTTGATACAACACCCCAATCCCATGCAGAAAATGGGAAAAAAGGGGTTGACGATGATCTTTTTTTTTTTTTTGGCTGCTCCTGTTAGGGGGTCGCCACAGTGGATCATCTGTTTCCATTTCTTTCTGTCCTCTGCATCTTGCTCTGTCACACCAAACACATACATGTCCTCTCTCTCACCACATCCATAAACCTTACCTTAGGCCTTCCTCTTTTCATGTTACCTGGCAGCTCCATTCTTAGCATCCTTCTCTCAATATACCCCAAATCCCTCCTCAGCACATGTCCAAACCAATGCAATCTTGTCTCTCTGGATTTGTCTCCAAACCATGCAACCTGAGCTGACAATCTAATATACTCATTTGTAATTCTGTCTATCCTTGTCAAACCCAATGCAAATCTTAACACCCTCCTGTCTTTTTGTCACTTGATGATGATGATGATGATGTGTGTGTGTGTGTGTGTGTGTGTGTGTGTGTATATATATATATATATATATATATAGTATATATATATATATATATATATATATATATATAGGTTTACTATCATTTTAGCAATTGCTGCTATGTTGAATTGCTAAATAAAATGACCACAAGTTTGGAAGACGAGAATGTCAAAGACAACTTGTTCGAACACCTGGATTTGCCTCCCCCCTTCTAGACCCATGTTAGCACTTGTTTTTATGTCCATGCAAGTCAGGAGATTGAATGTTTAACATTGTTCAAACCGGTAGTCCTTGACATTCCCATCTTGCGACCTTCTGGTTGTGTTACTTAGTGATTTGATATTGTAGGGATCACTAAAATGATAGTAAAGATATATATGCATACACAGTAAGATGCTGACATTGGAATTATGTAGTATGTCTTCAAATATGTATGTTGAAAGTGGAAAAGTGTAGAAATGCTTTCACTGAGCTGTACACGATGAACAAAATATAGAGTAAAATCACAGTCCACATAGTATAACCCAAGCAAAAGCAAAGGAAAACTAGATAACACTGATAAAAAATAAAATGTTTATTGCAGGACAAAGCTTTCAAATAAAAAACCCTTCATGGGTGTATGAGCTGTAGTCAGAAACTAATTTTGATAACAAGCTCTTAATTGCCAGTTACTGTGGGATAAAATGGCATAACCTGGAGGGTTAAAATCAGCAAAATAGTTCCTTACCTGGTAGAAGATACTGGAAGAGTAGAGACTAACAGATCAATCATTGTTAACCAGTGCAACATAGCTTGTAGAAGAACTTGTTTATAGAGCTGGAAAAAGACCTCAGAAAGGCCGATAGCCTTGTTTTAAAAGACTGCCTATATCCTGGACAGGCTGTGTATACTGAACACACTACACTAGTTTGACAAAAATGTCAAAAACACATCTAAATAAATTGGTTTTGCCTGCACCCCTACACCCCCTGCAAATTAAATATACTAAAGAGCTAGCAGTGCACTTGGAACCCAAATGCCCCCCCACACACAGACACACAGCTGCACACATTTACACAACCACACAAACATGTTCTTATTCAACCACATGCACACACTCACACACATGCACATATTGGCATGCATTCAAACACATACACACTGATGATCCTTTTGCATTTCATTCTACATACATACATCGACCAAATAAGTTTAGTGTAATGCAGAATCAAGCGAGAATTGACCATCTGAACTTTGAACAAATGAAAGGCACCCAATATATATATAATATTGTTATATAATATTATCTTCATTCCCATCGATTATCAATCTACTGACTCTATCAGTGTGTGTGTGTGTGTGTGTGTGTGTGTGTGTGTGTGTGTGTGTGTGTGTGTGTGTATACATGGTTTACTATCAAAATGTTGAAGTGACTTACTACGACTGTGCACATCCTCGAACAGGAACAATGGAAAACCATCCAGCCGACTGCTCAGAATGTCGATCCTTTCGAAGGAAAGAATTGACATTCGACCACTCACCATCCAGAAAATACATTGACCAGTATGCAGACAAATTTCTACTGTTTTGCTGGTGGGCAAGCCCCCATGCACCTCCCCCGTGTGGGGGGGCTGCATCCCTCACACCCCCTGCTACTTATATATTCTAGCTCCAAGATCACACTACAGTGAGGAAAAGGGTAATTTTCATGATCCTCACTATAGTGCAATGCACTTCAAAACACCAGCACTCAAAACTGCAAACGTAAGCTACATATCAACATTTCAAAGTTGACAGGAATTGTGTTTGCAGTTTTGCCTCTCTGCACCTCCGTGTTTGACCTTCTAACAGTCAAGGTAAGTCACTTCAATATTTTGATAGTAAACCTATATACATACATATATCATAACAGGCACATCAGAGAAAAGCAGAAGAAAGTTGACGGACAATAAGTGGGCACCAGCTAAATCCTGTGATGGCCAATGAATGCACAACAGCAGATAGTACAATGGGGTTAAGTTAGTATACTAATAATCAATAATCACCCATAACTATGAAACATGAGGAGCAGAAAATGATGGACAAATAGCCAACTAATAGACACTATAAAGCATTAAAATGGTGCTCAGTTAATAAAGCGATTAATAAGGATACTTATTAGGATTTATACTGCTCTACACTAAATATTAATACCGAACATCTAAAATGTTATTTACAGTGAGAACTAATTAACTCAAAGAGTCATAATGCACACATAAAATAGTTTGCAACCTTGATATAAATTAAATTAAAGATTATAACAAAAGCAGAGTTCAGAAATATTTTATACAACATTGTGTGGAAGATTTTATTCAGTTCTTGAGGTTCTCCATATTTTCTGTATGTGACAAAGAAAAAACGTGCAGCCTGCACTGAGATTCTCCTGAAATGCATTTTAAATAATGATTTCTTTGCATGCTCTTAAAGTGCTTACGGTGAAGATGGAGCAAACCCAAGTATGTAATGTTTGAGTTTTAAAGAGAAGATGTTCTGAATACACTTGGTTATGAGCCAGTACAAATGTTTGTAGAGACTGAGAAGTTAGATTTATAATGGAGGTTAATACAAACAGTACAGCTTAATTATACAGCTTGCTGTATCATTGTCTAATTTTGTAGATGATGCATTCTGCTTTAGTTTCCTGCTTCATACACTAGGAGTTCCTATATAAGGAGCATAGCTTGAAGCACACATTTTTGGCACATAATTTACAGGTCATTCAAACAGATGTGAATGACCAACCATATATGCCCAAATATTTAGATTTCCAACTAATTCCAAAAAAGGCTGCTCACACTGTCCTCACTTAGCCTTTTGACTTGCATTAGTTCTTGACTTTCTTCTAATTATCAAAAGACACAAGAAACTATGCCCCACCCTGTACATCACACTTACCTGTACACTATATCAGCTATTGCAACATTTTCTGGAGACTTGCATGCCCCCCCCCCCCGGCCCCAACCTGTGACTGATGCACCAGTCTTCATATTATTGGTATACCAGATGACCTTGTTCTGTATCCAAGGTATAATGGCTAGCACAAATATATTAGAAAGAACCAGAATGAAGACTATACCATGTGACATTCCATTTATTTATTTGTCTTTGTTGACCTGGAAAGTCTTAGTGGGCAAAGCCCATTTTTGTCAGATGCCCAGGGAGAAAAGCTCCAGCATATGCATTTAAAATACTCGTGACAAAACAATTTTTTTTGCAAAAATACATCACATAGATAATTCTTAAGAGATATAGATACAAACAGGTAATTTTTCTGTAGTAACACTATACAAAGATAAAAAGGTTATTTATTTTGTCGTGACTGTATACACAATGCTAAATTCCAAGTATAAATCATTTAATATGCAAGAAATTCATCTTCAATATATCTGACAAGCAGACATTAGATATAACTTATAAGACCTAGGTAAGGAGGGTAACAGTATAGGTGTTAGGAATAAATAAAACTGGGGTAAGGAGTATGAAACATTAGTCAGTAGGCAGTTAGTAGTTAAAGCTGGAAGAGGGAGACAGGCGGGGTTTAGCTGATGATCAATGATAGGATGGTGGGGCTGGGTGTGAAGGAATTGGTTAAAGTGAGAAGGTCAGAAAGAAACAGAATTGCTCGGGTTAGGAGTGCGTGCATGACTGTGTGTGGTTTAAGTGTTGTTTCAGTAAGGCTTGAAGGTGAAAAGTTTCATGGTCTATTTTAGATATGCGGGGATGGTGTTCCAGAGCTTAGATATTTACTGGGAATGCAGTGAGTTGCCTGCTGAGTTACTAGAATTTGCTGTATTTTTTAAGAGGTCATTGGTTGAGCAAAGGTCTTTACCTGGAGGGTAGTGCTGGACATTTCTCTGGTCTATATATAAGACTGTGTGTAGTAACAAGTTTTGAGTATGTTAAATAGTTGGGTAGCTCAAGCCAGTTTTGTTCTTTTCAGGACTCTACAATGATGAGTCGTAAAATTATGGTTGGTAGAAAATTTGGTTACTTTATTGCAACAGGCAGAGAGTTTAGATTTTATTGTAGCATTTAGGTTGGTAGGACTAGGTGGGGCATATAATAGGTATATAGGAGGGATGAAAGAAGGTAGGAAGCTGCTAGTGTTTATATGATAATTTCTTACTGATTTTTTAAATTAATTAATTAATTAATTAATTAATTAATTAATCAATCAATCAATCAATCAATCAATCAATCAATCAATTAATTAATTAAACATTTGTTTACTGGGAAAGTCCAACTGGACACAGGTCCATTTTCTGTGAAGGCCCGACGAGAAAAGCTCCAACAATATGAAAAACAAACATTATACCACAAGAAATTTATAGAGTACAGGTCAACAATAAAACTGCACATTGCAAAATATAAATATAAATAATGGAAAAAGATGACACTAGCAATTTTAACAAAATTTGTACATCAAAGAGTATACAGTATTATATATAGGGAAGGAAAAAGGCATAATAGGATAGTACTGTAAAGTGTGGCTCTAAAGAAAATCAGAGGGTGTGTATAAAAAATGGAAAATATAGTTAGTCAGGTGGGTAGCAAGAGCAATGACAGGACTTTTCTAAGTGAGTAATTAGAAGTTTTTTAAATTGTACTATGGTGCAGATGGAAGTGATGGAAGTGGGTAGTGTATTCCACATTTTAGGAATGATGTTAGAGAATAAGGATTCTCCAGCTGAGTTTTTAGCTTTGGAGGGTATAATTATGAGTTTGTCATGTCACTGAAATGGAGCATTGGTGGTATATGGTTGTAAGAGATTTTGAAGGACTGGTGTTTTATCTGGTTCATGGAGTATTTTATGGTGTGGTTATGTACAGGGAGTTTGTAGCGAATTTGGCTATTTTATTGTAACACAAGTTTAGTTTAGTAAGGTCTGATTTGAGTAAGTTGGTTAGTTTAGGGAAGGTGTAGAGTAGGAGTGACAGGAGGTGTGTCTGGACAATGACAGCTTTTGTAGAGCCGGTTAAAAAAATTCTTGTTTCTGTAAAGGAGGCCTAATTTTTTATGAACTTTTTTGATAGTTTGGGCTATGTGGATATCAAATTTTAGATTGTTGTCAATTTTGACCCCTAGCAGTTTGGTATGTGTACAGGGGTGATAATTGTTTTGTTTTTGGACTCTAGGGTGAAAACTGGGAGTGTTGTAGATGTTCTTGAGGGGTAGAAGAGGAGGAGTTTGTTTTTATTTGGGTTTAGAATGAGTTGAGAATTGGTAAGCCAGGATTCTACTGATAGAATGTTCCTCAGGATGACCCCATAGCTATCCTCTGCTTCTCTTTATGCATCCACAACTCTTTTAGACCCTATCAAATACCCTTCAGTCTTCATCATACTAACTCCTAAATTAAAGTGCCAAAGGCCTTGCTGAAGTCCAGCTACACCATCTCCTTAGGGTTCTCCCTGTCTGATTGTGCTACATTCTATCACAGACCATTTCATCAGAATCCACCTGCCTGCAGTCAAATGCTTGAATTTAAATTTGTTTATATCATGCCTACCCTCTGCCTGATTTCATTAGGACTATTCTCATTAAATTTTGTGTGCCATTTTATAAATTTGCTGGTGCAATCTGTGCTCCACTGTGCTACCTTCAAGGATAGCCTACCCCTGTGTGTAAGAGGATATTGTGAACACATGCAGGCAAGGTTATGCCAATGGTAATAAGGTTAGTCTTAAGTGGGTTGTCCAGTAGTTAGAAGTGAAGGTCTGTTGGTGTTGGTACACAGCTGTAGGATGGTATCAGAAGGAAAAACGAATTGGAAGCTTTTCAGCCAGTTGTAAGTCCTGGTTTACAAGGTGCTAATCTGTCTGATAACTGGAAGAAACTGAGGTAGCATTTTGGGTTATATCTGGCTGTCTCATGGCATCTTCACAAGCCTGGTAAGATACACACTTCTCTATTCCACTTTATTGCAGGGGGAGTTACACTTGAACTTCACAACACTTTCACATTTGACACCAGTATTGATAACTGTAAATGTTTATGAAGATATTATAAAAATTTGGTGACACCTCAAAATATAATTTATGTAAAGCACACATTTTTAACTTATGTACTGGGGGACATACCCATTAACTAATTAAACTGAAATTAAGAGCTAAGACATGCAAGTCTGGACAATTGCAAGATTCCTTTGTTTGTGGTAAAGATGCTTGTGGAACCTCATCTGACATCTGTAAGAAAGCATTTTAAGGGAAATTGGGCTTATTCTAGAGACAACCTTGCAAATATGTATTGGATCATAAAACAAAATTCATCCTTGACTCTATTCAAATAAAACTAGTAAAAGCACTACCACAAAGAACTGGCTCACACACTGTGTCTGAAATACGAAATCCAATGAATAAAAGGTAGAAGAAGACATAGAAACGGCTGCTATATCCAGTTTAAAAGCTTTTACTTCAGTGCACAAATAGTAACACAAGCGCTTTCACCAAATAGGCATCATCAGGTGTATCAAAAATCACTAACAAATACATACCCTTTATACAGACTAAAAATCACATGACATATATTTAAAAACTAAAAATCACATGACACATATTTAAAAACACATAATAAACATTTTAAAAAACACAAAATATATATATATATATTTATGGAAACCAATAAAACAAGCTATAAATGTTATTTAAAAAAATGTATTTTATTTTAAAACTGAAACTTATGAGTAGAGTCAGTATTCAGTACTTGTTTGGCAAGTGCATTAATACTATTGCCCTTATTGATATGGTAAATATGCTCCCTAATGCATTCCCTAAAAGGACGATCAGTTTTACCAATGTAGAACATTCTACAAATCATGCAGTGAGCCAAATATACTATATGTGAAGTATATTTAATTTTTTTAATGAAGTTTTTAGTAGTTGCTAGAGTCTACAAGAATGTGAGACAAGGGGATATACGCAATAGATCTGAAGATCTGGAATCCACTTGGATTGTGAGGCTGTGAGGGGATGCAGAGCATGGACTAAATGAGTCTGTTCCTTTAAAACCCAAACTAAAGCTAAGACCCCTAAAGAGATAGTTTCAGTAATATAACACAGTAATTAACATTTATAGCTTGTTTTATCGGTTTCCATAAATATATATATATATATTGTGTTTTTTAAAATGTTTATTATGTGTTTTTAAATATGTGTCATGTGATTTTTAGTTTTTAAATATATGTCATGTGATTTTTAGTCTGTATAAAGGGTATGTATTTGTTAGTGATTTTTGATACACCTGATGATGCCTATTTGGTGAAAGCGCTTGTGTTACTATTTGTGCACTGAAGTAAAAGCTTTTAAACTGGATATAGCTTCTTCTATCTTTTATTCATTATATTCAAATAAAACCTTGACAAATGGATTGGAAATCGTAAATTTACCTCTGCTCTGGCCCCATGTCTCTTATGTCCAGAGACCATGAATAACAAAAGTATTATCCTAACTAACACCCTCCCACAAAACCTTAGTTACCTTCCTGCTAACATGCCTCCCATATAGATGCCCATGATACTCAGGACCCAAGTAGTTTGGGGTGTGTAGCTTTTGGTTGTAAAGGCCTTTGTGGTCATTAGCCTAGTAGCAACCTATGAACCTATGAATTACTAAAGCTCTGTTAGAGAAACTACATGAAAACTGGAATGCACATAATTCTGTGTTAGGAAATAAATCCATGGCTCAGGTGAAACATCTAGAATAACATAACAATAATTACAACAGAGAAAAAGAAAATATCACAAGAGCACAGATGGAGAGAGACAGAGACAGAGACAGAGAGAAACTAAGGTGTTTGCCTTATAAACACAAGGTGCAGGGTTTGAGTCTCACAAGGGATAATTGGATAGGCTTAAAATGGCTTTCAAGGGCAGTTAGCCTAGTGCTAATCTATGTGACTCGCATGTGTGATATAACAAATGTACCTCACAGCTTAACTGAATTGCTTTGCAAAACTATGCTACGCTAAGACAGTACATGCTCTGCAGAATGATGATGCAATAGAGGTGAATCCCACTCTGGTTATAGTATAAGCAGAGTCATTCAAAGATATATGGAAAAGAGTTCAGTGGGTAGAAAATTAAAATATCAGTTATAAACTTCATGTAGCTGCTTGAGAAAATGTAATTTCTTATTGACAACTGTCAAGATGTGGTAAAGAGAATGTTATTAGAGGTACTAATATAACACTGTCAACGTACCAAAGCATGAAGTACTTTTAAAGTAGAAATATACTTTGCAATTGATGTACAAAAACAGAAAGTCTAATAGTGCTGCCTGCCAGGGTTAAAACATTGCAAACCCAGTGTTATGAAGTTAATCATGATAAAATGCACATAATGCAGACTGACACCTGTAAATACACATGGAAGCAATGATATCTTCATAGTATGTAATGAATTATTTCATAAAATTGGTTGACTAGAGAGAATTCATATAATAAGAGTGAATTAAAAGATTACACCAAAATTAATGTATCTAGGAAATAATCAATCACATTAAGAGGTGAGCTGAAAGTGGAGTCAGCCAGTTTGACAGACTGGTTAGTATGAATGTAGGTTCATAGGTGATTATTAGGCTAAAGACTCCAGGTGGCCTTTTTAAGCCTACTCATGCTTCCTAAATGTATCTGACAAGGTGTGATACCCAGGGTTAAAAAAAATGGGCATGGGTATTTTCAGGTGATACGTGAGTTGAGGACCCATCCAAAAACAACTTATGCCAGGGACCCACGCTAATGGTGGGAGGGATCTTTGTGCCACTATTGGCCAGAGTTTGCATTGCCAAAAAGCCAAGCAACCTTGGCTCAATGAGCTACTGGCTGGCAAATGTGTAGTTACATAGCCTATGTTACCTGAGATAGCTTTGTTGAGTGAAAGCTTGACATAAAACCAATCAACCTGCCAAACATGTGCTAAGGATTGTTACACTCAGTACAGGTTCATTATCAGGGTAGAGCCTGGAAGTGGATGACATGATGGTAAGGAGGAGGCTGGACATCCTCTATATCCAGGGGATTAATATAGTAGATATAATCAAGAGAAATTAATAGCAATGCAATGGGTTGTTCCTAATTTTGGGCATGTGCATGTGGAAGACTGAGAATGTGTTTAGACCTATGGAATCTAAGTAACAGAATAATGATAAGTGAATTACCAGCTACCTACAGTACATGAGATTATCTGTAGACATTCAAACATTGAAATATTTCATATTGGTTAGTAAAAGTTCAGGTTTTGACAGGTTAAGCTAGAAATCAATACCGTGCACCTCATATTATTTGTTTGTTGTTGTTGGCCTCTTACAACTCTATGGTGGGAAAATCTCTCCACTAAACTGTTACACAAAACTGTCTCGGTGATATCCTGGTTAGGACAGGCTTCAAGGAGCTGAATGGCCAACATATGAGACAAGTCCTAAAGAAGGGAAGTAAGAGCAACAACAATGGACTTGACAGTGAATATATAAATGAAAGACTAGCCTAGATAGCTTAAAACACTAAGGCCATATTCTTTCCAAAGATGCCTTGAAACCTGATCCAACCAAAACTGGAGTAATTTGGATGCCTTTTGTTAAATGCAAAAAGAGTGTGGAAATATTCCTAAATATGGATATGGTCCGAGTTTGTTCCCGGTAGGAAAAAGAGACAGTATGAAAACTGATTTCAGAGAACATTTGGGACTGACAAAGGCTGCACCTGCATTCCCAAACAATCGAAATGATGCAAAGTTTTCCTTTTCTAAATTATTATGATATCAATCTACCAGAGATTATTTTGGTTGACATATCTAAAAAATGGGTTAGATATGGTACGTCAATAAAAAAAACTGTTTGCCTGTGGTTCCAAAGCTAATATAGAGAAATAAATGCTGCAATGGTCTTCAGAGTAGAAAGAGACCATCAGTTTGAACACAAGAAATAACTCAGGTGATCACAGACTGCTGGAAATTATCATGCAAAATCCTTTAAGACTATGGGGGGGCAATTCTAAAAGACTTGTTCTCAGTCTAAATGACTCTTGTTTAAGTCTGTTTTATAGATAGTCCTTAAGTCACATACACCAAGAGCAAGTCTTTTGGAATCTGGCAGAGACTGTTAATGTTTTTTAAAGGTACCAGTCACTGTAAAATGTGTAATTTACAAAGAATTGTATATGTTTGATATTTATTATATAGCTTAGTCACCAAATACAGATGAATTGGAAAAGTATATGTGGACAACAAATCTTTCTGTACCAAGACAGAAGTCAGGGGAATTAAAAATGGGAGAAAAGGGACAACGAAAAACTAGGAAAGTTGAAAAGTGTAGTACAAGTATGTGGGTGAGGGAAAGGAAATGAAATAAAAGGAAATACCTTTCTTGGGAGCTAAAGGAATACTGGAAATACAGAGAGGACATTTCATTGATGTTCTAAACTGCATTTAAAGACAAATTGATATTGGTCACCATGAGAATTAGAAAGAAAAATGTTAAAATGCATCTGGAAAAGTCATTTTGGAAGGGACAGCTGCAACAAAAGATGAAGATACTAGCTTATTGTGGCATGGGATGTCAAAAGATTTGACACATATGGGCACACAGAATATGTCAAACAAAAAGAAACTATACAGCCACACAGTTTACTGGGAGGACCCCAGATAAAAAATGTGATTGATTTATTGACCCTTGACATCATAAAGACTCCCTACTTATTGTGTGCTGCTAGTCTGAGTTGAAGGAAGATGAATGACTACAACAGGCACTCCGATTACCAGTCATTACGCTCCTGAAATCCTGGCATGACATCCTATACTCTTATTTTAGATAAAGTGTCACACTTCAGCTTGAGTGAGTACAAGACTTTTGTAGTGTCAGTGGCATTATGTGCAGCACACTCACCTTTGGTGTGGAAAGCTGTAGGTTCTATTCCTACACCAGATAGCTAGATTGCTGAGACTGCAGTGCAGCAGAGCTGCACTTATGAATGTTTGTCCCTCAGACGAGACACTAAATCAAAGCCACAGCTAAGATTCCATGGAACCTAGTAGTATAAATAGCACCTCAGGTCTCCTCTGAAAAGAGGCTATGGGACTAACAAAGGATAAATAAATTACATTTTTGCAGAGAAAAGCAGTTCTGTTATGCAACACCAAGTGCCTGTTTTTTACATTTCAATGGGATAACAGAAAGAGAAGTACAGAAAGATTATCCAGTGTGCCCTGGCAAAAGCAGTGGCCGATGAAAAAGACCCATAATGCTTGCTAAACTGGAGAAAACCCCAGCTGAGGGCAACGGGGCAATAACTGTACAGCTTATTCTGGGGAAAAGTGAAAACCAGTCTCTTAACACAAACACAAGTGTTGCAGCCCTAGACTGTGTCAGAACAAGTCATAAGGTTACTGGTAGTAAAACAAGGAAAACAAAGAGAGTGTTTTAACTGATGAGAAAAGCCTCTGCAGAATGTTTAGACTTAAGAGACGTAAATTTATGCATGAGGGAGCATGAGATCAAGCTATAGCTACTGCTCTTATGTAACAGGAAGGATCTCAGTTGTAGAGGCACTTGATGGACAGAAACACAGCTACTGAAAACTAAGTTACAGGTACGGGCAAGGGTCAGGAGAAGTCAGTTAAAGCTGTGAGTACAAATGAAGTTGCAGACACCACCACTGTCACAAGGCTGACAGAGGACAGCCCAACCCTGAAAAGATTAAGGTTCATAGGTTCATAGGTGTGTACTAGGCTAATGGCCCGGGAGCCTTTACAAGCCTAGCCCATAGGATTACCCTGGCATCATGCCACCCGACCTTAGTTCCCAGTGCCTCTGTTGAGTAAAGCCACTGGAGTGATCCTCAGGATGAATCTTCTATTTCCCATTCACTCATCAAGATTTCTCTTGAAGAGGGCCAGTGAGGTGCTCTGTTTGACATGTATGGGAAGTCTATTCCATCGCATGGGCAGTCTCTGGGTTATGCACCTGTCCCAACAGCATGTTCTGTTGATTGTGGTAATGAGGTTGAGGTCTCTGGAGCATGTGATGTGGAGGGAATGGGATTTATTTAGATCTAGCATTTCTAGAAGAACTGGGTCAAACATGGTTTGTAAGTCAAGCAGAGACTGCCTCTAAGTAGGTGATATGAGACAGAGAACAGCTGGAGTTTTCTGAGTCTGTCCAAACAGAAGAAGTGTTTAAGGCCTAGAATCCTCTCTGTGAGGTACTTTTGCGGCCTCTCCAGTCGCTGCAGGTGTCTAGCGAGGCACATGCCAAATGGGGCATTGCACTCTATGACTGGCCCAATGAGGGAAGAGTAGAGGGAGACAATGACCCCCTTCCTCCTTGTTACAAAACCCTTAGTAATGAGATATGCCACATAGGACTTTCTGACCACAGTGGCAACGTGGTGGTCAAAAGAGAGGTTGCTGTCAACCTGTGTTCCCAGATCTCTTATAATGCCTTCCGTGTTCAGTGGACTACCATCAATGTGGTAATTCAAGGGAACCAGGTTTTTTCCAAGGGGGATGACGACACATTCTTTGGCACTGAGCCTAAGGCCATAGCTCTGACACCAGTTGCCGGTGTCATTGAGGCCCCTCTGTAGGATGTCAACACCACCCGGGGAGTTAATAATAGCTCCCAACTTGCAATCATCTGCAAACTTTGTCAGTCAGAGTCCCTTCCTGTTGGCCCGGACCTCAGAGAAGTAGATACCAAACAGGAGGTGACCCAGGACCAAATCCTGTGGGACTTCAACAGTGACTGGTCGGCAGTCTGACTTGGGGTCAGCCACCTGTGGGTTCTATCCGTGAGCCAGTCTGCAACCCACCTACTGATGTAGGGGTTGATGCCCAGCCTAGTGAGCCTTTCTACAATTCCTGAGTGGGGAATGATATCAAAGGCCCCGGCCAGATCAAGGTAGGCTGTATGAACCACCCCGTCCTCATCCACAGCTCTGGCGACCCATTCAAAGAAGTTGACCAAGTTGAGCAGGCATGATCCACCCTTCACAAAACCAAACTGTGTAGGATCCAGAGTCTGGGGATTCCCCATATCCCTATTAGGTCCATGATAATGCATTCCATAGCCCTGCATACCAGACTTGTCAGGCCAATTGGGCGACAAATCCCGGGGTCTGTAGTCGCCCCCCCCCTCTGTGGAGAGGGACGACCTCAGCAGTGTGCCATTCAGTAGGGACAAACCCTGAGGCATATACACACGCACAAACACACACACATGCGCATATATATATATATATAGATATATACATATATATATATATAGATATAGATATATATAGATATATATAGATATATATATATATATATATATATATATATATATATAGATATATAGATATATATATATTTTATATATATATATATATATATATATATATATATATATATATCCACATATACACACACACACACACACACACACACACACACACACACACACACACACACACACATGCGACAACAGTAGATTCTTGACCCACCCCCCCTCCTCAAGTGTTCAGAGGATACAATGACCCAGCTTTCTAAAATACAATCCACTATTCTACAGATGTCAATGGTACAAGTTAGAATAAGGGGTTTACCAAAATCCACCCAATTATCCACTCTCACCATGGACTGCTTTGCATTTAGTGGTCCACCACCAATTCTAAAAGGTTTTGGTAGCAAGGGCATATAAACCTCCCTCTGCCCTTTTTCCACACTTTGTTCTTAATGTCCAATAAAAATTCAGTTGGACAGGCCAACGTAATAAGCATCTCCAACAATTTAGCACACTCCACGAAAAATGCAGAAATGTCTGAAACCATTCTAGCAAGCCTTACTAGTTGTCTTTGACCACAACTTTTTTTCTGAAATTTTGGGTGCCAGCTACTGTAGTGGAGATAACTGTTGGAGAAAGTGGACTTCCTATGGATGTTAGAAATAAAACAAATATCCATTCACATGTTTAGACAATATCACATCCAATAATGTGATACTATCAACATTTAATAAAACAAAAATTTTAATAAGGTGGTGGAAACATCAATATATTCCAAAAATTCACTCAATTTCTTCTCAGTGTCCGTCCAAACAAATATATTGTCCAAAAAAATGGGTGTAGCATCTCCAACAATTTTTTTAGGGGCTGTTAAATGTAATGCCGTTCTCAATTAGCTATTACTAAATTAGCAAACCTGCCCCCATAGCCACTCCATTAAGCTGTTTGAATGGACCCTCAAAAAAAAGTTAGATAGTACCAAGTCCATTATAGTTACATTGATATTGAAGTACTAGGTTGTTATAGTCAAACAAAATTTCTTCCAACCACACAAGGCCTTCATGGTAGGGGATAAGAGAATACAAGTTGTGTATATCAATAGTTACAAGGCAACAGTCAGCACTGAACTCAATATTAGCAATTCTGCCCCAAAAGTCACAAGAATCCTGACCTATCTGTGGCAACATGGAAACAGAGTTTTAAGTAAATCATCCAAGAATTCTCTTGTACAAATAACTAGCAGGAGAAATGTAATAAAACCTGCTTGTTATCTGTGAGTCATGAAAGATGTAATCCTCTCTGACTTTCTATTTCTTCACAGGACAAGTGGTTCTACAAACACCCAAAAGAGGGATGACATCTACACTAACAAATAAACAAAACTTGCTGGAGAGAGTTTTCTAACTCAGTATATTCCCAGGACACTGATTAAGTTACTGCTAGAAGTCAAACAAAATACTACTTTGGCTATCTTTAAGGCTAGTCTTGATGATTGGAAGGGTAGATTCAAACTTACACTACTACATCTTCAGGCGGCATACACATGGCATCAAATTCTTTCTGATGCTGCTAACCCTTTGGGTGACCGAATGCATTCTGTGCTCTTTGTACCTGGGTACACTGGAATTCAGAAAAAGGCTCACTGCTTGTAATAATTAGCTACCACAGACTGCTCAGTTACCATGGCAGTGAAAAAATGTAATTCAGAAACATCTTTGCCCTAATAAGAAAACCCTCATTATTGGCTCATTAGCATGTCTCTGAATCACACTAGCCAACACTAGTGTTTGTTAGACCTGTAGTCAGTACTAATCTCCCTAGCAGCTCATGCATTGTGTTGGCAAAGGGTCCCCTCAACACTCACACAGACACACATTCAGACATCTATGCACACACATAAACACTCCTAGACATTCCCGTACATACACACATATATCCACTCATCAAAAAATAAGTTCACTTACAATCGATTACATCCAAGGAAACACAAACCCATTCACCAAAATGCACCATCAAACACCACATGCACACACACACATACACACATGCGCACATAGTCAACCAGACTCTTTAATACCTACCTAACCCCCCAAGTGACCACCCAGGCAGAGACCACATGCTCAGCATCATTCATGGCCTTACAGGCAGGTACTCACATGTCCACATGCATATACATATTAACACCCCCCCACATGTTTTTAATGAACTTACCTGCACAAATAACTACTGTCATAGGAGTGACTGGATGACCACTGTTTATTTTGTAGTGGTCACTGTTTCCGCTAGCTGTGAAATGTGACATGTCTGAGCAATTCTTTGAATCACTCAGTAGTGTATATTGGGAGCTGCTGGCATTTCCAAGGCAGAGCATATGACTAATAAGGTTCAGCTGCTCCTATTGGACAGCTTCATTATCGTCAGATCTGCCTGTGGAACCACCCACCATGATGAAGCCCATGCTACTGGAAAGCATTGTAAGACCTGGAAAGTCTTACCATGAGAAGAAAAAATGGCCATGCTAAGACCTCCTCCCATGCATTAAGCCTTTCTGAGTCCCAGCCATAGTCTTTGATTTCAATATACAATTGGATGTACTCTGTAATAAAAAGAACATAAATCACGTGTCAGGTAAGATAATTAGGTCACATCAGAGAAAATACAGGTGGGTAAAATCTTACCATAACAGTAGATGTTCTTCTCTTTACTGTTGCAGTATTCTTTATATAAGGAATCTACCAAGGATGGCTCGACGTCCTGCCAGTATACCAAGAGTTTAGATTTTATAGGTGCTGTATATCATATGTATGTTCCCTGCATAGGGTGTAGGGCATAAAGGTGATGTACAGGTACAAATACTCAGAACTGCATTGCTCCAGGAGGAACAAAATTCCCCCAAGGACAATGTAGAACACGTACATTCAGAAGAAAAAAGCTCAGAAAGGAAAGGAAGCAAGAACCCCTTGGCAAGGAGGATGAGGAAAAGACAGGGGGAGGGGACATAACGGGGGGGGGGGAGACACTGAATACTGCAGCAGTGTAGAGAAGGATCTAGGTTAATAGGAAGTCATATGTATGCTCCCCGCGTACCGCGCAGGGCATCTACTGTTATGGTAAGATTTTACACAACTGTACTATACTCTTCCATATCACTGTTGCAGTATTTTTCACCTAAGGGAGAGTACAAGAGCTCAAGAGGAAACCTGGGAGGAGGAGGGTACAGAACAGCCCTCTACAAACCCACATAAGATAGTCCTAGCAAAGCATGCCCTGGCCCTGGAAATAACATCCAATTTGTAATGCTTAGTGAAAGTATGAACAGAGGACCAAGTAGCAGCATCGGGCATGCAGTTGGTGTCAAAACCCTTGAAAAAGGCAATAGAAGAGGCAACCACCCTAGTAGAATGTGCCTTTACAGACAAAGAAATACATTTGCTATGAAAGGAACAAAAAAGGAAATGGCTTTAGAGATCCAAGAGGAGATGGTTTGCTTGGAAACAGCTACAAACAAAGTTTGGGGATGAAAAGAAACAAAAAAAATGCTCAAATTTGTGAATAACATTTGTTTTATCCAAATAATATCTGAGCTATCTATGGAAGTCCAAGGTGTGGAGAAGCTTCTCACTGGCAGACTTCAGAGAAGAAAAAAGGAAGTTGATTAAGGTATAACTCATTAACCACCTTGGGAATAAAAGCAGGATTGCTATGAAGAGATATTCTGTCTGTGAAAATTTAAAAAAGGAGGAATGGCCATAAGAGCCTGGAGCTCAGACATGCTCTTGGCAGAAGTAAAAGACAACAACAGACGAGTAAGAGACAACAGCAGAACAGGTTTCCAAGAACAAAGTTGTAAGGAAGCTGAACTGGCAGGTTCAAAAGGAGCCTCAGTCAATTTTTTAAGAACATGACTGAGGTCCCTTATATGAAGGACACTAAGAAATTATTTGACCTCAAACTGAGAGGCCAAAGAAGGGTTCAAATGCAAATAAGTAGAGATTGCTGAAGGTGAGCTTTAACTGAATAATATGCTAAGCCAGCATGCAGTAGATCACACATGTATGAGAGAACCAAAGGAACCCCCTCATGAGAAGGGATCCTGATGGTGAGATTGGCAGAACCCAAAGCACATCCTCAGAAAAACCCTGTTACCCACAGTATCATTTAAAGAGTGAACAGGTGAGGATGGATAAGAGATCCCTTGTCTCATGTGAGACCCGGTGAGGTAGCTTGTGGTAATTCCCCCTGGCCAGATAAAAAAGAACAAGTGCTGGGGGAACCAGTACTGTCTGGACCAAAAGAGAATCACCAGCAAGATTTTAGGAGAGTCCTGCTTGATCTTGTGCAGAACTCCTGGTAACAGAGGAAGGGAAGGAAAGGCATACAGAAACATTCCCTTCCAAGTAAAAGATATGGTATCCACTTTCCAAGTCAGAGGATTTGGTACTCTCGAACAGAATAGAGGAAATTGTCTGTTCATACAGAAGGCAAAAAGATCTACCTGAAGAATTCCCCACCAATGGACAAAGTCCAGGAACACATCTCTGTGGAGCATCCATTCATGAGCTTGTGTGCTGGACCTGCTCAAGGAGTCTGCCACTAGATTGTGCTCTGAAGGAATGCAAACTGCCTGAGTAGTCACCTGACAACTGATAGTTGAATCCCAGGCCTGAAGAGGCAGTCTGCAAAGGAGATAAGAAGACCTTGTACCCCCTCCTTGTTGATATATCACATCATTGAAGCATTGACCATGAAGATTTTCAAGGGCTGGGGAGAAAAAGGGAATCTGTAGAGGCAGAACCAGAGCCCCCATCTGTGTTATGTTGATATGGTCTGACCTCTAATGATGAGGCCAGAGACCCTGAACTTTCAGAGAGCCACAAGTAGCACCCCATCCCAGGTCTGAGGCATCTCTGAACAATTCTTGGAAGGAACCGGAGCCTGAAAAGGCAGTCCTGGATTGAAAGAAATTTGCTAAATCCAACACCAAAGCTTGACAAACAAGTAAGCAAGCAAAGGAAAAGGGAACTTCAGGGATGGAACTGTTGAAATCACAACAATTTGAAGTACCGTTTAAGCATTCTCATATGGGTCCTGGCAAGAGGAAGCATGAGAATGGGGGGGGGGCATAAACCCCAGAATCCTGAGGAATGTCCTGGCTGTGACACAGGACAGAGGAAGAAGAGACTAGAAGAAGATTGTCAAAGACAAAACCTACGGTGCAGGAAAAGAGGTCTGAATCCTGCAACTGAGAAAAATGTGATTCTGGAAGGGCATAAGCACTGACTTTTTGAGATTGATGGTGAACCCCAGACTTTGTAAAAGACATGCTAAAGTGAAGAATTTGTAGAAGACTGCCAAGAGAAGGTGCCAGAATAAGTAGGTCATCTAGGTAATGGAATATTTGTATCCCTCGAAGTCTGCAAAAGGCAATGACTTGTGTGAGGTATTTGGTGAATACCCTTGGGGCAGTAGAAAGGTCAAAGGGCAAAACAGAGAATTGAAAATGAAAGGAAGAAACAGGGAAACATAAAAAATTCCTGAATAGAGGGTGAATAGGTATATAAAGAAAGGCATACTTGAGGTCTAGAGAGACCAAGGAGACCTGAAGGAGAAGAAGAGGAAACAAAGTCTGAAGAGACAGCATCCTGAAAGAAGGGACCTTGAGAAAAGTATTTGAGGAAAGAGAGGTTCAGAATTAGTGTCCTAGTTTCCTCCTTCTGAGGAACCAAAGCCATCCTGGACTAAAAACCCCTTCCTACTTGGGTAGTTGGACTAGTTTGAGTGGTGCTCTGATCCAAAAGGGACTGCAAAACCTCTGGGAAGAGTGAGAGTTAGTCTGGTGGAACCTGAAAGGGGGGAAGAGATCTCCATATCATGAAATACCCTGACAAATGATAGACCACATCCAAGAGTCTGAGGTGATCTATTGCCAATTTGGGAGAGTCAGAGGAAGGTAGAGAGACAAGGGGACTTGGCCAAGGGGAAGAGGAGGTAGAATGTGAAATAGAAACAGACTTGTCCTGAAATGAAGGCTTCAGAGATGTGGGGGTCTGAGTGGCCTTAGGAGGAGGAATACATCAGAACCCCTGACTACCTTTGGAAGGTTGACAAATCTGCCTTGTAAAAAAGGCAGATTTAGAAGGGTAATTCCTCTGAAATTTGGGTATATGGTAGACAAAAATATGCTTGAGTGCCTGCATGGCCTTACCCCTATCCTGTAGGGAGTTGAACAGGTCAGCAGCAGCTGTCCCAAAAAGATTTTTATTATCCTAAGGAGCATCCAAAAGTTTGACTTTAATATCATTAGACAAGGCCTGAAGATGAAGCCAAGAATAACAGCTCATCACAGAACTAAAAGGAGCAGCCCTGGAAGATGCATCAACAGCATTGGAACTGCATTTTATGGAGTGATGAGCGACCTGGGAAGGAGACCAAAGCAGGGAAAGAGCTAAAACTTTCCCTTCTGAATCAGGCCGATCAGAAACAACATTAGCTATCTGAAAAAGGACAGCCAAGACATGCCTAGTCATGTGGGTTTGGTAATTAATAGCTCAAAATGACAAGGTAGCAGCAATATACACTGTTTTACTCAACCTTTCCATAACTATACTATCCTTATCAGAAGGAAGGCGCTTAGAAGAAGGCAAAACTTTAGGAGGCTTATCAGTTGAGACTGAAGCCACAGAAGCATCAGCAGAAGGAGATTTAAACAAACATTTGCAGTCCACAGGCACCTTGTAGAACTTATCAGGTTTCTTAGGGGCCAGGGGCTGAGAGACAGGAGCTACAGAGACAGCAGAGAAGGTGCCCAAAGGAGCTGACAACACAGAAGGAACTGCAGATAGCTTAAAAGACTCTGTTGTAGAAGCTTATAGTATCTATTTTGCATGTCAGAGACCTGGGAGCAATCTCACTTAAAGTATAATTCTTCCAAGGGGCAGAATATGGCTCAAAGAATCCTCTTCCTCTGAGCCATAATATAAAAGAAAAGGAATTTGAGAGGAGCAATCTAGGGATTCCTCCCCAGAATCCAAGTCCACATCTGAGGAATCTGGTTCCCTTGCCATCTTAGCAGGCATAGTAGACCAGGGAGAAGCAGGGACTAACATTCCTTGAGGAGGCTTCAAGGCCATCAAGGCATTAAACAAACCTTGAGTAAAATCCTGCAATTCACATTGGGGATCTTTAGCAATAGGTGTAATATGCTTGGTCTTTTGCTTTTTCTTGCTCGCTCAGTCCCTTGGCAGGATTCAATGCTCATAGTAGGAATCTCTTCCTAGACTAAGATTTGAGGAATCCCCCTTGGTCCCTTGTAAATGATTAGCAATGGTTCCCCCTCAACATCTAGAACAGATGTTTGAAAAGCCTTAGAGGATGTGCAAGAACAAGGATCCATGCCAGTCTCAGTGGTGGTCATGGCAGATTAATCCAATGCAAGCACTGGACATTTTTCAGGACTTTAACTATTTCTAGAGAGACGTCCAGTGGGGGCAGGACAGCTACCAGGTCAGACCTAGACTTTTTGGTCTTCTCGGAAGATGGGTGTGCCCTGGGACAGGAAGATTCTGCCATAGCACCCCGAGCCAAAAATTTAAGATGTTGTTTCTTGAGATATATGGAGAGGGAAGATAAACAATGGAATATCTTGGGGACAAACAATTGAAAGAGCACAGCATATGGTTGTGGGAAGTACCGAGGCAAAAAAAGAGACTGGTTGTGATGGCCTTTATGGGAAATCTGCCTCCCACACTGACATTTTCCCTTCTTTGATTATAGGAATAGAAGCAACAACAATACAGAGAAAAAATAGAGAAGACACTCCAATGGGGCACTTATCTGATGATGGCTTGGTAACCAGCACAGCAGGTATTTGTTCAGACCAACATTCAATAATGGTGTGCAGACTGGTGGCAAAGAAGGTCTTAAGTATTTGCATCCATAAGTAACTATTATGCCCTACGCACTGCGTGAGCAGTGTACATGTGGCATATGGCGCCTATAAAATCTAAAGGCTTTGGTATACTGGCTGGATATTGGGCCACCCTTGGTAGGAGATCCCCTTCAGTGAACAATACTGCAACAGTGATAATGAAGGACATCAATACTTAACAGCCTGTATGACCATTAAGTTCACTCTTCTTAATAGCCCTAGTAATAGATAGAGTTAGAAGATTAAAACCAGCTGTCTTGTGTACTGTACCCCCTTGTCAAATAAATTGCTGCTTTAATGTGACTTTTATTCAGACCCAAGTCTTAATAAAGGAACTATCACTACAGACCCAAAGTAATATGTTTAGCTCTAGAATAATGATCTGAAGGTAGTATATCTCAGTGCCTTGAGCATGAAAAATAAGTAGCACTTGATTCAAGATTAAGTCTACCTTATCAACCTAATATTGTAACTGTGACTGAAACCTGGTTAAAACATAGCACTCATCACTCAACCCCCTTAAGTGCTGCTCAGAGCTAACAACGGACTCCCAATTTATCCTGTAGCTGGTAGCACATAGAGCAGATAAAACCTCATGCACTGTAAAGATGTATGATCAGGTCACCAAAAGTAACCTTTTTTACTATGTGTTCTCAACGTAGATGTTAATATCCACCTCTTGAGCTTCATTTTCAAGGTGAATTTCTTAGCATCTCTGTTTCAAGCTCATAGTTTGGATGTGGTTAGAGATCGAATCATAATACCCTATATACCCTATACATTTTCAGATAACATTCCCAATCCAACTGAATATATATAATGTTTGACAGATTAAATTAAGCTGTTCCACATTATTCACTATTTAATTTAATTGAAGAGATAGGTAAGAAGGTAATTCAAATTTTATCAAGAACAAGGTGCCTGGCCCTGACATGTTGCCAAACAAATTCTGTTTTACTTTTTATAATTTGTTACTGCCTAGGTTGACTCAGTTGTACCAGTCTGTGATGCTTTTGGATTATAAATCAGACTTATATTTGCAGTGGCCAGAACTATATTACATTTATATGTTATTATAAAGATCTGCAGGAAAGGGGTAGTTATGACTCATAGCTTTCTTTAACAATGATAAAAAAATTTATGCCTGTCTTATAAATAAATATCATATTTATTGGCTTCCACAAATGATAGATACATATCAATCAGGCTTTTCTCCAGAAAGAATAATGTTATTTTTCTTTCATTTCATTCACACACATTAATGTTATTTATTTGCTATAATCATTATTCAAAGGATCACACTGATACTGACAGAAACATATAAGGTATTTGATAAGATTAATAGTGAGAGTGTGTGTGTGTGTGTGTGTGTGTGTGTGTGTGTGTGTGTGTGTGTGTGTGTGTGTGTATATATATATATATATATATATTTACATATATATTATATATATGTATATATATATATATATATATACACGCACACACACACTTGACTTTACTATGAGTTAACCAAGGACCAGCAGATAGAGTACTGGAATTCAAAACAGTTGCACTATTAGAATACAATATTAGGACCTACAAGGGCAAAATACATCAAATATCAAATCTCCCTACCAGTGAAGGCACCTGTGTTGTAGTCTAATTGCGTGAGCGCTGTGGTATTCCAGTCCTTAATAAAACCACAGTAAATGTTTTATATATATATATATATATATACATATATATATATATATATATATATATATATATATATATATATACATATATATATATATATATATATATATATATATATTTATATGTGTGTGTGTGTGTGTGTGTGTGTGTGTGTGCATGTGCGTATATGTGTGTGCATGTGTGTATATATATATATATATATATATATATATATGGGTTCCTGTTAGAGCGATGAAAATCCACATCCTTGATGACCGGATCACCAAGACGAGATTGCCGACACTGCACATCCCCGACAATGGTGAGTAGTGCAGAATGGGATGTATTCCCATTTCTGCAATGTGGTGTAATCTCAGAGTTGGTATATTTAAGTAGGGGGGGTGTGGGGGGTGCAGGGGGCTAGCCCCCCTGCTATACAGGTATCTGTTTATTTTTTAAGTGTATTACGTACACGGGAATAGGTTCCATTCTGTAATACATACACTTACCTTTGTTGGGGATGAGTGGTGTCACCGATCTTGTCTCTGTGATCTGGTCATCGGGGATGTGGATTTTCGTCAATGTAACATGGATCCATATATATATATATATATATATATATATATATATATATATATATGTGTGTGTGTGTGTGTGTATGTATATTCCCTTTTTGTGCTTGAAATAACATATCCCATTTGGTGTGTTAAGTCTACGTTTCTTGATCAAAATTTCAAAATCTTGAACAAGAAATGTAGACACCCATTTAAGCGAAAGTGCACTACATTGAAAGTGCATTTTCGCAAAAGCCGATTCAGCCAATCGGGAAAAAAAAACAGATAACTTTAAACACTATCTTGCAGGGAGCACCCACACCCCCCTACTTAAATATACTATCTCCAAGATCACACTACAGTGGGGAAAAGGATATATTTCATTATCCCTACTGTAATGTGCTTAGCTGAATTGGCTTTTGCAAAATTGCACTTTCGATTTAGTGCACTTTCGCTTAAGTGGGTTCAATCTTCTGTTTGTCGAGAAAGTGTATTTTCAGCAAACAGATATAGACCCGGTATGTTACATGTTACACTGGCCTTATCCAACCCATGATCGATAATTATATATTACCCATAATAAGAATAACTGGGATCATACTATAAGTAATTTGAGGGGACCCATGCATGGGATAAAGCATTTAGAAGCTTCCTCTGTCCATCAGTAGTACAGGGAGCAGTCCTGAGGTAAATTTTCTGTTTCCCATCCATAGGTCCAAGTTGCGCTTGAAAATGGTCAGTGGTGAACTTTGTTTTATGTGTATGAGGAGGAGTCTGTTCCACAGCAGCTGTTATCATCTGCGTGATATACCAGTTCCTCCAAACTATTCTGTTAATGTTGCAGAAGAGGTTTAGATCCTTAGACTCACTATTTCTGATGTCATTTGACTTGCTGCCATGTAGTAAAGCCATCTGTAATGGGTCACAGGATGACTTGTATGCCAGACACAAGCAACCTCTTAGCAGTCTGTAGAACACTGAGTAAGGTTCATAGGAGATTACTAGGCTAATGGCTTAAGACCCCTTACAAGCATAGCCAGTATAACCTGATTTTACCAAATATGTGGCCCCTACAGGCAAGAAGATGGCATAGGTTTGTGCATATGCCTTGAGTATTTTACAGATTGTCCCTGTCAATAAGGGACATATTTGCTTCCCCAGGTGTGAATTTCTGATTCCCCATCCATTGATCTGTGTTGCGTTTGAAGAGGTCTAAGGAAGGGCTCTGTTTAACATGAATATGAAGCCTGTTCCAAAGAAGGGGTAATCTCTGTGACACATATCTGTCTCTCCATCATGTTTTGCCTGAGTCACTGACTAGTGACAAGGTTTTGAGTTGGTCCATGTAGGACATGTTTAGGCCTTGTATCGTATTAGTAAGGTACCTCTGTGGGCATATGTCTGAATACAAATACAATATTTATTTATAAGGTGGGCATACAGTTTATAATTATTTGAATGCATTAAAAATATGACCATTCCTTCTGACACTGTCAGTTTAATAAATGCATAGTTCCGTACCACATCCTGTCTTATATACATAAATGTTTCTAAATAAATTACTTAAGAACAATATCAGGCACAGCTGTACTTTGTTCCCAGCACTTTTTCTTTCTCAGGTTAAACCCCTCTTTTCAGGTAATTCATAGACCTAAGGAGATTGCCCCCTCAGAGTATATGACACAGAACATCATTTTTCCACTTTGTGGATGATATATTACTTATAGTCCCAAATGTAGAAAAATCTGTTTGGCTTTTTTTTCAAATAGTGAAGATCTCACCAGAATTATTAGTTATACTTCAGGGCTTAGCATTTTTCTTTTGTAAGATTTGTTAATTGCAGTGCTTTTCTAACAGTGTCTCCACTGAAAAGAGGCCTGTTACGGCCTGGTCAGACTTTCATGATAAAGAAATATAAATTAATAAATGAATAAATCAGTAAACAAAATGTTGTAAAGGTTTTACTGGTACATCAGTTATCAGCTCATTCCTAACCTTTCAGATTCAATGAATTTTTAAAACAGATTTTATCAAAAGGATGTTGTTTTCTATTAACTAACAAATATTTCAGGTATATATCAAATCTATACAGATGCCTCAGTCTCTATTTTTTTCATAATGTGTTTATGATAGGAAGAATAATTTTTTTAAAGACTTCTTAAAGATAAAGTTGGCACCCAAATAGATATTCTTTGTAAGGAACACAATATTGCCTCTAAATATAAGTGGTATGAGATAACCAAGAAGCTCTTATAATCACTCTTGATATTGAGAAGGCCTTTGATTCAACAAACTGGAAAAATCTTTTTAAAATTCTTGAATTATACAAATTCCCTACTCAATTCATTACTTTTATAAAAAATATTTATTATAACAATCTAGCATATGTAAACTTAGTTCCATTTATGTCAGAATCTATCAAAATGACTAAAGGTACCAACCAGGGTTGCCCAATATCTCCAATCTTATTTGCTTTAGCAATAGAACCCCTTTCCTTGGCAATTAATTCTGATTCTAAAATTATAGGCTTAAATATAAATAAACAATTGAATTCTAAAATAATGCTATTTGCAGGCAATATCTCACATACTTTAATAAATTCAGAAGAATCCTTACAGGAATTGGATTTACTAGTCAAAAAATTATGTTGTATTTCTGGCCTAAAAATCAGCAGCTCTAAATCTAACCATATGCTTTTAAATAAAAAAAAAACTTAATGGTAATATTAATTTGACTACTAATGAAATAATTGGGAAACAGGTTTCTTCTTTGAAGTACTTAAGGATTGACTTATGTGAAAATATTGATCAAACTTTAAACACAAACTATAAAAACATTATAAGCGCATTAAAATCCTTCACAGAGAAATGGAATAAATTACATTTAAAATTTGAAGATAGATTACAATTAATTCAAATTATCTTGTTGCCAAAAATAAATTATATAGCTCTCTTTTCCTATATTATCCAGTAAAAATGTTTTAAAAGAAATAAATAAAATTCTCTTAAAATTTTTGTGGTTTCCTAAGAAACATAGAATAGCTTTATCAAACCATATTAGGCCATGGGAAGTGGTGCTGCGGTAGTGTTGTCGCCTCACAGCAAGACGTTGTCCCATACGATTCTCAGCTAGAGCGGCTTCTGTGTGGAGGCATGCGTGAATGGGTGTGCCTTCGTTGAAGGTTGTGCATCAGGGCTGGTAACTCGGCATGTAAAAATCCACTACCAAACATTAGCGGACCGGAGTTCCGCTGTGGCGACCCCTAACCGGGATAAGCCAAAAGACACAACAACATTAGGCCATGGGAACTTGCAGAAATAAATTTCACAGATCTAGAATCTTACATTAAAGCCTCTAACCTTAAAACAATATTAAAATGGATAGATCCCAAATATTCTTCAGCTTGGAAATCATTACATGCAAGTATTAGCCTAAACGAAAATAAATTAATAAGAAAATTGCAATTAAGCAATCTAAGTAACAAACTTTGGTATGTACTCTGTATCAATATACAATATAACACTATCAAACTCACTAACTTAGATTATTTAAACCATATTTATACATCTTTAAGAAGCTTTGTTAACAACAATATTGATATTAAATTATGGATCCAGCTTCTATTCCCCTTTAAAACTACAAAAAAATATTTTTTGATAATATTAATGTAGATACACTCAGTTACTGGGAACGGAAAAAAAATACATGTTGGCATCATTGCACAAAGAACCTAGTTACTCTACATGCACAAAATTTGATTAAAATGTATGATCTACCATCAACAGACTGGCTAGTCCTCAATAGTCTACTTCCATTCACTAAAGATTTATGCAGGACAATACAGAGCTCTTCCTTTAACTCACCACCCAAATTTATAATTCTTATGCATGAAATTTTACATGGTGAATTCATTTGGAAAAATGTAATCTCAAAAATATATAAAATTGTTATTAATTATAACTCTATTCCTAATCAGAAATGTTGGGATTTTGTTACTACAGACTACACATTATCCTTAACCCCTATGAATAAATCTAATTTTGTATACTCTCTTAAATTAACTTCTAATTTACAAGTATGGAAAATTTTCTCCTGGAAATTTCTGCATAGAGGTTTTTGCACCCCTAGCAAAATTGCTTAATTTAACTCTTCTGAGCAGGTAATGTGTTGGAGATGTTCTTTAAAGTGCAAGGCTGACTGATCTCATATCTTTTATGATTGTTCTCACATTAAGAATTTTTGGAGTGAAGTTGAAAAATTTCTTCAAGCCATCTTTACTGATTCCTTTATATTATCAAAACCTTTAATTTTCTTGTATGTAAATTAATCTATTACATCGAATAACAAAAATGAATACCTTCTTTGAACAATTCTAGCAGTAGCCAAAAAATGTATTACAAGAAGCTGGAAGTCATCCGCCACTAAACCTTACAAGACTTCATAAGCCTATTGGATGAAGTAGCATCAATGTAAATAAAAGTTAAATAATCAAGAATTTATCCCAGAAAATGGACTAACAACCCTTAGACAAAAGTTCTATCTCTTATTAAGACATTGAATTCAGATATGTCACAGCCTAATTAGTCATATTGCAAGCATGAACTAGTAAATATTGTATGGCCTTCTTTAAATATTTAAATTACTTGCTGTTTCCCTTTTTTTCTTCTTCTTGTACTTGAGGCTTTTGTAAATTTTTTCCATAGTTTTATCATAATTTATTGTTTAAATGAAAATCGTTTTCTCCTTTGTTTTATTGTCATTGATAAATTAATAAAAATATTTGAATAAAAAAATATGAGTGGTATGAAAAACTTCAGAAACTTTAGAATGTGTTCTTTTGGTGTGGGGGTGTTGCAGTATTCCCATGAAGAATATAAGAACAGATAATCACTTTAGAGGGTTTGAACTTTCTGACCACTGAGAGGGGCATATTTGAACGACTTTTCAT
This sequence comes from Protopterus annectens, assembly GCF_019279795.1. Classification (NCBI taxonomy): domain Eukaryota; kingdom Metazoa; phylum Chordata; order Ceratodontiformes; family Protopteridae; genus Protopterus; species Protopterus annectens. The sequence continues at coordinate 1,600,145,290 of NC_056741.1, read as the reverse complement.
TAATATTTATAAAAGGCATGTGATACTTAAACTACCATTTACTTAACTATTCTAGGGAAGTTGGTTTACAAAGTCAGCCATGGTTATTAACCTTCATTCAGGTTGACCAATGCTTTTATTCTTGGAGCATTAAACAAGTTATTATACAATAACAAGAATTTAAATTCTCTTATATGCTTTCAGTGGTCTCAAATACCCACATTATATAAAGCCCTGTATAGCTCAGCTAAAGTTACTTGTATTACATCCTAGGACACAAGACATTACATGACATGATCCATTACACCTAACTTTGACTAGATTATGGTAAGCACTTCTCAGTCTTTCAGCTTTAGAGGCCTTAATGATTAGTAATAAGAACAACAAGGCAAGCAAGTGGTTCCTTATGAATGGTACAGATAATATTCTATCAAAGGGGATTTTTCTCTTGCATTTATAAAAATCTTGGACCTCAAAAAACAGCTCTTATTCTGTCATCTGTTTATAAATGGAACAATATATTTAATTATCTATATCTTTAAATCAATTATGGTCATTAGACTTGCTGACATACCAACTACCTTGCAAATATTATCAAAAGAGTAATTCTAACATGTACGAATCATTAATTACCTGTTTCTTTTTTGATTAAAGTTGTTGTCGGTTGTTGCCCGACTCTCTGCATTTTGAAAAAAAAAAGTATTTTGAAGACTGTAGTAGGAGGGGCTGAGAGGGTGGGTTTAAACTTTCTAATTATAAATCATGTTCAATGGGTTTTCTTTCCTCTTTTTTTGCAGTGAAATCTTATGAATGAGTAATTTATGTAATTGGAAAATGTTGAATTTTGTGCTTAAAATGAATATACACATTTGCAGAAAAAGTGATAATTCAATAAAAGTGATTAAAAAGACTGCTAATGTGAGAAAAGCAGACCTTGGTGTGTACATATATTGTTGTATTGCTTGGTTGCAGTGTTCTCTTTATTTCAATATGTTATTTTATTTTCTTTTTCCTTGAATATTAAAAGTTCTTTGTTATAGGGAAGAAAACAAACCTTATGTCTCATTTGTTGAATTCACAGGAGCTAGAGGATGTTGATTAATTGTGAATAGTTAGAGAAGCTGGTGACTATTTTTTTATTTAAGGGGAAAGAAAACATTTTAAAGTTTTGCAAACAAAACTGACAAACTACTTGTGTCACTAAAGAGACTCATTTGTTGAAAAGCAAATCATCATACCACATATTTTATTCATATTATATTCCTTAAAGCATTGGGACTGGAGTTATTCATCCCTTATGTGTTAATTTCACCTCTGGATTCCCCTCCAGCTCATCTTTCATTGCTTCTTCTAAATGATTGCAAAATATGATTTTGTGAAGAAAGTTTCACTAATAAAATTCACTTACCCTCCCACTGAATGCTAGAGAACCAGGATATTGACTATGCATGGATAATTACAGGTGTTACCAGTATCAATAAATAACTTTTTATTGATCCTTTCAACCTCCATATCCCTTGTTTCCCTAATCAATGTTTCTTTATATTTTAAACTAGATTGTACCATATTAATCATCTAGGACATGTTTACACTCTACTTCTTGCATTTGATCTTTTGACTGAATTGCAACCTGTTTGTGCACGGTCATACATGTTTTTACCCAACCTAAACTCTATGTTCAAATTCTATGTACTCTTCTTGTACTCAGAAAATTTAGAGAACAGCTGCACTCTCCTTCTCCAACCTTCTTGCACTCCGAATCCTTAGACAAAGCTTGCAATGTTTGATTTTCTCTGAACATTTCTTTTAAACTTGGGCAGATGATCCCATGTTTGAGGGATGCAGATATCTATTTAAATTAGAGGAAACTCTGTGCACATAAAATGGTCACTTAGCAGCTCTATAGTTCCAGCAGGGCATATGCTAAGGTACTAACCTATTCACTCCAGATCCTCTACTTCATAATGGACATCTACACCATACCTGCACTCAGAGACACAAATAAATAATTTAATAAATATAGTTTCAATGGCTGATAGGTTCCTCTTGGGTAATAGATTAGCTAAGCCATTTGATGCTTTGTCACTTCAGTCCTAATGGTATACCCAGCTACTTGCTCCTCCAGTAAATAAAGGGGGAGGGGATATCCCTTGGGCAAATTTGCAGGTTCCAATTAATTTATCTATATTAGCTTTCAAGATAGTACGGGGAAATATTTTGTTAAAAAAACAAATAAATAAATAAATAAGCAAAAGTTTGTTCCAGAGGTGAGAAGTTCTTTGGCAGAGATATCTGTCATACTAATGAGGAAGATGTGCAGGAATTCCTGTTTTCTAGATTGTACAATTATATATTTTTGTCACTTGGCATTAGACCCTGATTCTGACGCCATGAAATTTTCTGAGATAGACCCACTTGGAGGATATGGGGGTTTAAGAGACTTGATGATTTCTCCAAGGTTGCAATTGTCTGTGAATGTGACCAACTAAAGGGCTTTAATATCAGTACTGACATCAGAGAAATAAATGACAAATAGAAGCAGCTGCAGAACAGAGATCTGGAGGTGCACTACTGGTGACAAGTCTCTTGCAGACTGTGCCACCAACTCTAATAGGGTGAGTTTTATCAGCAAGCCAGTGTGTAATGCACTGGCATCCATTTGGGTTTAAGGATTGTAGGTTCCTTGCATCCCTGTTGATGTTGTCCGTGATGATATAAATGAAGCTGGTGAAGCTGATAGCTCTATAGCCTCCCTTGTGGAAGGCACTAGTACTGTGGTTCTCCAGGCTTCTGGAATGTTTCCAGCGGAGATGCTGCAGTTGACATTTAAAGAGGAGGCTCAATAGTAAAGAGGAGGAGGAGGAGTTACAAATTGACCAAGAAAAGCTCAGTATGTTGCCCGGACCAGCAGAGTTGATATTTTTTTTCCTGGAGAGCATTTTCAATATCAGTTTTGCAGTAACTTTTGGGAGGGAGTATGGACAGAAAAAATAAATTCTTACCATTAAAACAGAGCAAACTGGGAAAGCACTCATAATTGATGACTACTGATTAAATGAACTGATCCTATACTCACAAAATAAATTGGATAAGGAGGGGGTCATGGTATCTTGCCATCATTGTGGTAAGACCAAGGATATCACTAAAGCCATTAAGGATTTTCAGATTTCTTGTGATGATACTGACGTTGCAATTGTGCATATTGGAATCAGTAACAGTGAATGATCCTCTCTGCTGGCATGCAAAGGGTTGGCACTGACTTTGTGGATACCCTTATCCAAGATCATAAATTCATTGTAGTTAATAAGGTCATTCTTTAACTAAGGATGGCAAATTGTTTGTCTTTCGGCTTTTCCCGGTTAGGGGTCGCCACAGCGGAACTCCGGTACGCTAATGATTGGCAGTATATTTTCATGAACGCCAAGGTGCCAGCTCGACGTCCAACCTTCAATGAAGGCACGCCCATTTACGCATGTCTTTCAAACACCACCCAACCATGGGGAGGACATGCAGACTCCACATAGAAGGCACTCCCCGCACTCCAGCTGAGAATCAAATGGGAGAACCTCTTGCTGTGAGGCAACAACGCTACCGCTGCACCACCGCAGCTCTTCACTAAGGATGGCACATTAATATGTAGAAAAGATTATTGTCTTCAGCATATGGCTAAATTCATGTTATTGCAGGAGGATTCAGTGACTCTCAGCTTGGGAAAAACTGTGTGGGACCCAGGCCTAGTTTTGAAAGGGATGGTTTTATACCTCTTCTAAAAATGGATTACAGTACTGAATAGATTATTTTCTTCCTCTAGTGCCTGTTTTAGGTTAGGTAAAACTAATTGAAGGATCCAGCTAAACCTTGTAGAAAACTGTATGGTGAGAGTGGGACTCATCAATGCCCATTGCCTAAATAAAAATCTAAGATACTTACCTTGCCTTTAAAGGACTTGGGGTATATACTGTCACAAAATTTGGTATGAAAACATGTCAGGAATTCCATAAATACCCAGTTACAACTCTTTCCACTTAGTTTGATCCATTGAGCAAGAAAGTGACACATGCAGTTTTATAAGTCAGTCTGCCAAAACCAAGGTTACAGGAGACAATTGTTGGCATGAAGCACTCACCACTTAAATTACAATAACCAACACAAAGTACGGCTTTGTAACATGTTATTGCATCCCCTAGATGTTGACTCAAGAAAATGACCACTTCCCTGATAACTCATAAGAAAAAATACTTTTCTTATTGGTGACATATAATATGTCTCCATTCACTGTAAAACTATACCTCAGACAATAAATGGACATCAAAAAATACTAGACTTCATAATCTTTAACAACCTTAGCAGTACAATTTCTGACAGAGTAGAATCACACTGGATATCATTCTGACAAAACATCCCTGCCAGCTGTGTTAAGCTAAGCATCTGTCCACTCCCTTTTTGTGCTGACTGAAATGCCATGATACTTCTACTACACACCAAACTTAATAAAAAATTATACCAATATTAAAGCTTTTCAAATGGCAATTATGCTGCCCTAAAATTACTCTGTTTCAATTAACAAGGACTATGTAGCATGATCTCTTTTCCAACTCACAGCCTGTTCATGAATTATTTAAAGTACTGTACAGGGTCATGAACCATGTGCATTGACCAGTTCTGAACAGGGCCATGAGCATCCAAATTGACCAATTTATCCTTGGGAGGCATAAACATAGTGAAAACATCTACAGAAAATCTAGATGGTGATGGTATGATATTGCAGATTATTAAACTAAATGGAAAGAGCATACAAAGCCTTCGAATATTACCTGGCCAATGCAACAAGACTAATTATAACTCCATCAAAAGAACTCACTAAAGCAATCAAAAGAAGCACAGCTTCAGTCAAGGTAAAACTAGATATCGGAGCAATATGAAATCACTCTTACAAAAACTTAACACAAAAAGCATCAAATTCAACAAGCTTCATCCAATGCTCCTTAGCAAGGCAGATTCAAAAATTGCTAAGCCACTTAAATATTCAGCTCTTTACTTTCAAAATATATTTTCCCAATTCTTTCAAAAATTCTACCATCATCCCTCTACCAAAAGTCACGCAACCAAAAACCTAAATACTTTATGACCGTTGTTAAGGTTTGGTATTTGACAAGAATAAATGAGAAGTTTCTATATAAACAGTTATTTAAACATATTAACAATTACAGTTTTCTCTCTGATCATCAGCATGGTTTCTGCAATGCCTTTTAGCACTTTGACAGCCCTGCATGCAGTTACAGATGAACTTATAACTGGTGGCCTGTTTATTGACATAACCAGGGCCTTTGAGCCAATTAACCACAAAGTCTTATTCAGCAAAGTAAAAAAAAAAATAAATAAATAAATAACTTTGGTGATAACACTCTTGAGTGGTTTCTCAGCTATGTCAAAGATTGAATCTTTCAGGTCTTTTCCAGCAATTTGTTCTCAGATCTTTAACCTTGGAGTTCCAAAAGGATCAGTGCTCAGTCCCTTTGTTTTTCTCCATCTTTGTAAATGATCTAACCATTGACCTCCCTGACCTTGATTTAATCACGTATGTTGACAATTTGTTGCTCATAGAATCTGGTAAACTTCACTGTAACCTCTAGGAAAAATTGCAAACCAGTTTCATGGCTGCCTATATCTGGACTCATTCCAGTAAGTTGCTAATTCCCACAGACCAATTGCAATACTTTTTTCCTCCACACAGAAATTAATAAATCTACCACCAATCATACTTAAAGACAGTATGGATACTTCAATCTGAAATGTCACTAAACAAGAATATGAAAGGGCCCAGTCTTGATCTTTCTTTAACCCTTGCTTTTCATACAGACAGAATTATTAATAAAGTTGTGTCTCAAATAAAAGTATACTGCAAAATTTTCCATATCCTATCCCCAGTCACATGCAAAGCACTAGCAGGAAATCAGATACCCAATTTGGAGTATACTCTCCTTTTATTAACTGTAATCTCCTCCTCCAATACTTAGTCTTCAAACAGCAGAAAAATAAAATCTTCAAATTCATTTTTGTAGCAGAGATACCCCCACACACACACACACACACACTACTATGAGCTTTTTAAGAGACTCATTCAGCTACCAATAACTAGGTGCTTTTACTAAATACCCTACTATTGAAAACATCTAATTTAGGTTACTGTCCCCCACTAAAGATGAAAGTTTTTCTCAGACAAGAAACATACCAATAGTGAAGGAGAAGAGATTAATCCATTACTTTAGTCCGGCCACGTTTAAAATTTGTAGTAGAAGTGGCATTTTATAAAGTGGGACCAGCTTTCTGTAATCATTTTCCAAATGAAGTAAAGACACATTTGGCAGCTTTAAAACAAAACTTGAGGTGCATTTCTCCAAAGAAACAGAATGTACCAGTTTCCAAAATAATGAGTTATTTGCTATTTTAGTGATATATGATGATATTGGCAAGATAAAATCTCTGTTTCAGCTGTTATTCACTTATAGGTTCATAGGTTCATACTAGGCTATCTGCCCTAGGGCATTTATAAGCCTAGCCAGTGTGTGTTTGGCTTTCGCCACCCATTTTAAATTAATTTTGCTATGCCCTTTTTCGAGGTTAGTATACTGTGCCTCTGTCTAACAGTGACACAGAAGTGATACCCGGGGTAAACCTATGATCTCCCATCCACTCATCAAGATTCCTCTTGAAGAGAGTCAATGAGGGACTCTGCCTACCCTGGACTGCGATTTTATTCCAGAGTGAAGGGAGCCTCTGGGTTATGAATCTGTCCCTCCAGCATATCCTATTTATTTCAGTGCTGAGGTTCAAGTCTCTCGAGCGCGTAGCTCGATGGGATTTGGATATTCTGAGGTGCAGCATGTCCATTAATTCCGGGTTAGACATGGCTTTATACGTCAGGCACAGATCGCCTCTGAGCAGGCAGTATGCCACTGAGTAGAGCTGCAGTTTCTTTAACCAGGCAGCATATGGCATCTGTTTGAGCCCTTTGATCCTCTTGGTGAGGTACTTTTGGAGTCTTTCCAGTTGCTGCAGGTGTCTGGTAAGGTACATCCCAAAAGGGGCATTGTACTCAATTATGGGACTGATGAAGGATGAGTAAAGAGGGACGATGACTTCCCCTGATCTAGATGTGAATCCCTTCATGATTAGGTGGGCTATATCAAATGTTTTTCTAACCACTTTGGCCACGTGGTTGTCAAATGAGAGATTGCTATCAACTTGGGTCCCCAGGTCTCTAATTACTTCTTCTGTACTTAATGGATTACCACCTATGTGGTAATTTGTGGGCATTTTGTTTTTGCCAAAGGGGATGACTATACACTTTTTGGCGTTTAGCTTGAGGCCATGGCTCTGGCACCAGTTGTCTGTTTCTATGAGGCCCTTTTGGAGGATGCTTGTGTCAGCTGGAGAGTCAATTATGGTGCCCAGTTTGCAGTCATCTGTGAACTTGGTCAGCCACAGTCCTTCCGTGTTGGCCTGTACCTCCGAGATATATATACCGAACAAGAGAGGTCCCAGGACTGAGACTTGTGGGACTCCACTTGTAACTGGTTTGCAGTCTGGCATGGCTCCAGCAATTCTAACCATGTGGGTTCTGTCCTTGAGCCAGTTTGCAACCCATCTAGTGACAAAGGGGTTTATATTTAAGCTGGTGAGCTTATCTATAATGCCCGAGTGGGGTATTGTATCGAAGGCTTTTGCGAGGTCCAGGTAGGCTGTGTGGACCACCTTCCCCTCGTCAATGGCCTTGGTGACCGTTTCAAAGAAATCGACAAGGTTTAAGAGGCAGGATCTGCCCTTAACAAAGCTGAACTGGGTAGGATCCAGTGTCTGTAGGTCCCCAATATCTTTATATATGTGGTCCATGATGATCCTTTCCATAGCTTTGCAGGCCAAGCTAGTCAGGCTTATGGGGCGATAGTTTCCAGGATCCGTTGAGGCACCACCTTTGTGGAGAGGGAACACTGTTGCTGTATGCCACTCTTTGGGTACATATCCTGTAGTAAGGCTGAGATTGAACAGTAGTTTTATGTTTGGGTTTAGCTCTTCTTGGAGTTCATGTAGGACGCAGCCCGGGACACCGTCTGGTCCCATTGATGCTGTGTTTTTTGCTTTGGAGAGGGCGGCTCTTACCTGAGCATCTGAGATGTCAGGGGGGCAGCACTCTGCTGGGATAGATATTTGCCCTTTTGGTGGGGGAGTTTGCGCTGAACCTGTCAGCTAGGATGTTGGCAATGTCTGTGGGTTCGTGTATTTTTGTCATTTTGGACTAATTCTGAGCATATCTGGGATTTCCCACCCAGGTTCCTAACATAACTAAAGAAAGCCTTGTGATTATCCTTAGTGTCCTGTGCAATTTTTCTCTCAAAGCTGGCCTTAGACGATTTTATGAGTGCCCGTAGTTTTTTGCTAATACTGATCAGAGATGCCTTCCCTTTTTGGGATTTTGCTCTATCATGTAGTAGCTTCCTCCTTCTATTGTATATTTTGTTTATGGCTGGGGTCCACCAGACAGGACATCTGCCTTTGCAGGATTGGGTTTTAGTTTTATTTGGGATTGCATGATCCATGCATTCCTGAAGGTGTTCATAGAATGCATTTATAAAGGATTCTGCGGTGTGGGCGGTATTTTCCTCAGGCCCGGGGGCTTTGAAGGATTCCACCTTGGTTTTGAGGAGTGTGAAATTTGCTTTAGAGAAGTTTTTCACTGTGGTTTTCTGGGCAGGGGGTGGGGTCGGGATGTGAATATCCAGTGAGATTAGTTTATGGTCTGATCTTACCAGTGAGGGATACACTTCTAGTCTAGAGCATAGAGTCCCCATGTTGGTGATGATCAGGTCCAGTATGTTTTCTCCTCTTGTGGGAGTGGTAACAAGTTGTTCCATAGCATTTGAGTTTATAAATTATAGGAACCTTTGGGCTAGGGTGTTGGAGCTAGAGTAATCCTCCCAGTCTACGTTTGGGTAGTTGAAGTCGCCCAATATAATGGTGTTTGGAGAGATCTTCATATTTTCCAGTGTTCTCAGGAAGGCCGAGTGGGGTTCCTGGGTTTAGGAGGGTGGTCTGTAGCAGGCTGTAAACTGGAAGGCAGTTTTACCCACTGTTAGTTGCACATGGATAGTCTCTGATGCTTTGTGCTGTGCCACCAACCTGGAGATGTGGGTATCTTTGACGAATATTGATACTCCCCCTCCTTTTGTGGTTCGGTCCAAGTTTTGGGGCCAAAAAGCATGGTATGTGGTATAACCTGGTAGTGCTGGGGTGCTCTTGGGAGCCTTGAACCAGGTTTCTGTTACTGCACAGATATCGATGTTCTCCATGCTAAGGAGAGTTTCGAAAAGTGCATCTTGAGGTTTAGACTTCTGGCATTGAGTAGCATTACTCTTAGTTTCTTATCCCTTGTGATACCTATGGAGGTGGGTTTGTCTTTTGAGCCTTGCCTAAAAAAGGCACTATGGGCCGTGTTGGATTTTGGGCAGGTGTCTTGTTTTTTGCTCATTTGTATTTATTCACAGTGTTCAGCTTTTCCTGTGTAATCAAACTTTTTGCTTTGAGCCCTGGATGTGTCTAAAAAGCATCATTTGACCAACTTGCTCACCCAGTATTAAGCAGAAGTAAATAACTAACTAACTACGCAACAAGAACAGCTAAAACAGCACTACACAATGTTTCAGCACTGCAGTATATTAATCACACATTACCAAAAAGTGTAGGTACATGTAAAAAATTTACTTTAATTACAATGTTTACTAGAGTATATAGAGGCAGCAAGTAACTAGTAAACAGGAAGATTAATTAGAGAGTTTGAAAGGAATGAATGAGTGTAGTAGAGGCTATGAAATGTACAAATGAAAACAAGAAGGAGTATTGTGCTGAGTGAAAAAAGATGCAAAGAAAGATGGTGTCAAAGGTTGTGATGCGGAAATCAATACAATATAAAATCAGTCCCAGTAAATCTAAAATATTAATCTTAACACAGGGAAATCAGGTGCTGTTCAAGTACAGATAATTTTACAACTATTGCTTTTGAGCTGGCAGCATTCCCTGAACTTGTAGAAGGCTATTCAGGATCAAATGTTCTTAGTACATGACAAGTGAAATCCCTGTCTGAGAAATGATACAACTTAAGCTTATTTTTTGCTGGGCAGATTGATTTTTTAAAATTTAAAAGTTTTCCTTAATAGACTTTCAGAAATTAGGAGAGAGTAGCAAACATTTACTTGAAGGGGTTCTATACGCATCCCCTGGTTTATGAGTATTGCTCTTGCAAATAAGAGGGGTACAAAATGGTAGATCCTCAATTATCACTGGTCTCTCAGACCTGGAATAATTATTTTGAATCAAACACAGAACTAAATTCACAGTAAAGTTGTTTAACTTATATTTGGAAGAGGTTTTCTACACTGTAGAAACTGCTCCAGTCAAGGGGTTCTAGAAATGCCTTAGTGGATGACATGACAAATCTTGTAAATACGAACATATAACATTTTGTTTTCATTCACTTTCTGTGGTATGAATTCCTTCTTTTAGTCTGGCTTCATCCTTTTTTTTGTTGGCAATGAAGGAAATATACTATCCCGTGATGAATGTTTGTGTGTCAAATTCCTGTTTCTTGAAGTTTTCATTACTCAGTCTTCGGGCAGCTTCTCAAACTAATTTAACTACAATAATGACACAAAACAAGACTGTAAGTCTTTCAGAATTATTTGTGAACTTTTCTGTTAAAACAGCAAAGATGTCTCACTGGAAATAAATGTAGAAGGTCTAACACAGGTTACATTCCAACAAGATGGAGAGAGTCCCCAAGGTAAGGAGGACCAGAAAGATCAGGAGACATCTGTAGAAGAAATATAGACATGGGAAAGAAAAAGAGATTTAATATTGTGTAATATTTACGTAAAGGAGAAAACAAAACTAACCAATACAAAAAGAGCAGCACCAAGGATATTCTAAGAGAAATACAGGCAAAGGAATCCAGACATGGAAACTTTACAATACAAAAAATAAGAAGACAGAAGAAAAGTAGAAAATGAGATTAGTAATGGAGAAGTTAAAGAAATATAAACTGAGGTGATGGAGTACCTGCGAAGTGAAGGATACAGTGTAGAAAATCTAATTCAGAAAGCACCACAACAGGCTAGAGCAATGGATATCCAAATTAAGGGGAAACCAGTAGAATGGGAAGTAATTGGTCAGGTGCCATATGAAGATATTTTGCAGCCTTCCACAATAAACCAGTATGAACATTTACCTGAAGCTGGACAGCAAGGGAGGGAACAGGAAACTGTGGAAACTCTGACGCAGTCAATGTTGAGCAGTGATAGGACAGTGAGTTCCCATATGACAGAGCAACGGATGGCACAGGATGAAATTGAAAAGAATGTGCTGCAGGAAGATGCTATAGAACTTTCTATAGAATTCATGCAGGAAATGGAAAATATCTGTTTGGGACAAGAATGTGAAATAAAAGAACTTGAGCAAGAGAGAGTGTATAAATATTTTGGAACTGATGTAGGATCAACAATAAAACATGAACAAATGTGAATAAAACTTAGTAAGGAATACTTTAGAAGACTTAAATTAATCCTGAAAACAGCGTTGACATCTAGGAACAAAATGCAAGCTATAAACCAATTTGCTCTTCCTGTCCTAACTTACAGTTTTGGAGTGATTGACTGGCCCCAAAACGTGTTCGATAGATTATATAGGAAAACAAGAAGGGTGCTTCATGCTCACCAAATGATTTATAAAAATCAGTGCATACCAAGATTATATAGTCCCCTTTCCAAAGGAGGGATGGGCCTCCTTGAAACTGATTACATGTACAGATCTGCAGTCGTGGGACTCCACACATATTTGCTGACCTCACAATATCCAAACGTAGTGAAAGTTTAGAAACATGAGGAGAATAAATCTAAGATGACTTCTCTGATTAATCTAACAGAAGCATATCAGCATCAAGCAGGAATGGAAATCAAACCAGAAGAAGATAAAAAAACAGGCATCAACTGAATGTGCCAAAAAAAACAAAAGAAAGAATACAAGGTAAAGGATCATATGAGAAGGCAAGAAATGTGGAAAATGTATTTAAAATAGTTGCAAGTATAGAAAACTTCTGGAAGAACCTCATGTTGATCAGGAACAAATGCAGAAATGGTTAAGGAGAGGTGAATTCAAACCAAGAGATGAAAGGTTAATATTGGTGGCCCAAGATAGTGGGCTATGTACTTGTTGGTTTAAAAGTCCATTTAACATGTGGGAGAAACAGAAAAATGTAGGTTTTGTAAAACAGAATTGGAAACAGCTGCACACCTCATTTTTTGTGACATACTAATGGCAGAAGGATTGTATACTGAAAGACATAATAACATAGCAAGACTGTTGCACTGGGGATTGTGCAAACATGGTACTGAAGTGGCTGAAAAACACTGGAAATGAGCCACAAAGCATCACAGAAAATGATGAAGTCTACATTACATGGGATCACCCATTACCAACAGTTCATAAGATAGATGCTAGAAAACTGGATATAGTGGTCCATGAACAGTAGACAGAAGTAGCATTGATCATTGAAATCACCACACCGAGTGACTACAGTGTCTTGCGTACAGAGATACACAAAGTCATAAAATATCAGGATTTGCAGGCAGAAATGAGAGCAATGTGGAAGAAAGATACCCAGACAGTTCTAGAAGTACTAGTAGTAGGAGCAACGGGTCTTATAAAAAATAATCTACAATTGTATTTAAATATGTTACCAATATGTGTAACCCTGTACGAATTGCAGAAGGTGTCATTACTGGGCACATTGCGGGTGCTGGGAAGAGCACTTCTGGCTGACATCAAAGAGTGAAACAATACTAATTTCATGAACTTTGGCCGTACTTTGACTTAGGAATGGGGTCCATTCCTGTCATGGTATTAGAAACCTAAAAGACTTATGTTGGCTTGGAACAAACAGCTTACAAAGGTTATTAATATGACTGATGGGTTTTGTATAAACAAATTATGGGCCACGTTAGAAATAAAATAATGCAATAGAATATTTTCTCAAATTTTTGTGTCTGACATAAAATGAGATGAAAGGTAATCTCATCTAAAAATGAATGCTGATGTGGATATGGTTTAAGAGGTTCTTGTTCTCATATGTGGTATTCGTGTCTCAGTTACACCATTGGGGGATCAATGCCTATTTGTGTTCATTAGCAAAACTGAGGTTCTACTAAAATATGAAATGTGGCTCTTATATTATTGTAATTCCCAAGATATAATTCTGCACAAAATTTGGTTTATTGCTAGTATGGTTATTTAATGTATTTTGCGACTTAATTAGACCGAGCCTATTCATTTCCCAGTGCTAGATACTATTTATAGAATTTGTAATTTTTTGAACAGTTATAGTAAAGATTAATGCAGAAAGAGGACTCTGTTGGGTAAACACATTTATTCTGAATTAGGTGACATTATTATAAATTGTGTAATATTTTGAAACATGATGAAAAAGAAACAAAAATATATAGAAGAAGACTCAGCCATTACCCTAGCCTCTGTGATCATCAGGCCAGTTAACTTGAAACTACCATGTAGCTTCATATGATACATTCTTTACTAAAGGCTGTGGAACTATACCTCAATGTATGTAATATTTATTTTTTAACTAACTGGACAAACACAGTCTCTTTTCAGTGGATGCCCAGGGAGAAAATATGAGATCAGTGTTATATATACCTGAGTACTAGTAGGTTTAGATATGGCCTATCCAGTCCAGCTAGATTGATGGAGTATTTTAGTGAAAATCATTTCACTGAAGTTCAGTTAACAACTGACAGTTTAGTAAGGTAGCAGGCCCCAAATCCCATGCATTGGATTGTGTCCCCTGCACCTCCTTATTTAACACAGACATCCGCGGTGGTGCAGCGGTAGCGTTGTTGCCTCACAGCAAGAGGTTCTCCCATTTGATTCTCAGCTGGAGTGCGGGGAGTGCCTTCTGTGTGTAGTCTGCATGTCCTCCCCGCGTTTGGGTGAGCGTTTGAAAGACATGCGTAATGGGCGTGCCTTCGTTGAAGGTTGAACGTCGAGCTGGCACCTCGGTGTTCGCCAAAATCTACTGCCAATCATTAGCGGACTGGAGTTCCGCTGTGGCGACCCCTAACAGGGAAAAGCCGAAAGACAACAACAACATCCTCTGAGGTTGCAGGGGTAAAGGTGCTCCTGTATATAAGTTGTACCTTACATGTGCACATGAGCAGGAAACAGTTACTCCTGTGTGTAAATTGTACACCAGCTGTGTAGCACATGGGGCGGACACAGGTGCTCTTGAATGATAAGTTGTACACCACCTGTGCAACACATGGGCAAGGTACAGCTGTTCCTATATATAAGTTGTATATCACCTGTGCAGAACATGGGGGTGATTCATCTGCTCCTCAGCATAAGCTGTACACCACCTGTGCAGCACATGAGCAGGGAACAGCTGATCCTGTGTATAAATTGTATACCAGCTCTGCAGCATATTGGCAGGGTACAGCTGCTAATATATATATATATATATATATATATATATATATATATATATATATATATTGTTTTATATATATATATATATATATATATATATATATATATATATATATCAGTTATATATTACCTAATATATATATATATATATATATATATATATATATATATATATATATATATATATATATATATATATATATCAGTTATATATTACCTATACATCACATGAGGGTGGTTCAGATGCTCCTGAAGATAGCTGTACATGGTGTATGCAGCACATTAGCAGGATACAGCTGTTCCTATATATATCAGTTGTATACTACCTATACATCACATAAGGGTGGTTCAGATGTTCCTGAAGATAGCTGTACACTATGTGTGCAGCACATTGGCAGGATACAGCTGTTCCTATATATATCAGTTGTATACTACCTGTAAATCACATGGGGATGGCTCAGATGCTCCTGAAGATAGCTGCACACTGGGTGTGCAGCACATTGGCAGGATACAGCTGTTCCTATATATATTAGTTGTATACTACCTGTACAGCACATGGGGATGGCTCAGATGCTCCTGAAGATAGCTGTATACCGTGTGTGCAGCTCATCGGCAGGGTACAGCTGTTCCTATATATATATCAGTTGTATACTACCTATATATCACATGGAGATAGCTCAGATGCTCCTGAAGATAACTGCATACCGTGTGTGCAGCACATCGGTAGGGTACAGCTGTTCCTATATGTATCAGTTGTATACTACCTGTACATCACATGGGGGTGATTCAGATGCTCCTGAAGATAGCTGTACACTGTGTATTCAGCACATGGCCAGGATACAGCTTGTCCTGTGTATGAACTACACACCACCTGTGCAACACATGGGCAGGTATGGCTGCTTCTTGTATAAGCTGGAAGTTGTACACTACCTATGCAGCACATGGGCAGGTTATGTTTGACATTATATAAATACATTTGTTTTTTGTACAACCTAGACAAGATATGTTTCAAAATATTTAGAAGATGCATACTGTTTTCACAATACATGTTGCACATTTCCTCTACACTATGCAGACTGAATATATGTATGCCATTTTTAGAATGCACAGAACTGCACATTCTGGACACTAAGAGCTGCTTTCTTTAAAACTCATTACAATGAATGTAATACTCAGGCTGTTATGAATCTGTCAAGGAAAGGGGGTCAGATACTCCCTTTGGAGTGCTTAGTTTCTCTGCCTTTTGTACTGCTCACAGGCTTGACCCTCCCAGCACAGATGTCAACCTTTTCAATCAAGATCAAGGTCAAGGCCAGAATAACTAGGGTTATGTCCCAGAAGAAGAGTACTGTTAAATACTGTAAGAAATTTATATGAACATACATTTCCTAAAAATAATAGTGGTTTATAAAGTAGTATGGTATGTTTATGGATTTAAATCCACAAGGCTTTACCTTAAAACTGTATATTGAATGATGGATAGTGCAATCTTTTAAGGCAACACCCCCCCCACACACACACACACATACATGTTTGAAAACATGGGGCAGATAAGATGTGTGCCTCTCATCATTATAAAAAAAAAGCCTGGATGTATTTGGTTGCTTTCAAACTTTATTGTTCAGCAAATTGCTACTGTAATTTATTCCACTAGAACGCAGAACTATAAACATAAGGCATTTCATAAAACTATTACTTATTGTTCATTCCAAGACAGCACATGAATATAAACATTACTGTCAGGTAGATAAATGGCCTTCTTATTCTGTTATAATAACTGTAACTACGATTCTAACTTTTTTGTTTAAATATCAAATAATTATTCAAATGTTTAGTAGAATAAACACGAGTGCAGGACTTGTCTAGCATTGGCTTTCTCTGGGCAAACTCAGGCTGTCCTGTTTGATAAATTAAAGCAGGATTTGTTTTCTTTATTTTAAGCGGAGTATAAGATCTACAAGTCAAAAGTAGGATTCTGGAAATCTTCATATTTATGAGCATCTGAATAAATATTATCTGTCACATCTAACTGTAGTGGCATTTGTTTAACTACCCAACTACAGGCCTCAGGTAATATTTGTAATGTTTTCTGCCTAGGAGAAGGAACTGCAGTTATATAATTATATGGTATATAATTACTGAGATAATTTGCTATAGACAAGGTGCACAGGTTAATAGGTTCTTTCTAAGCTTATGACCAGTGAGACAACCAAGCAGCTCAGCTACATCAGCAAACACTCGTGAGCATACCTCTCCACCTCTAAGTGCAGGAAATCTGGACAAAGTCAAAATAATGGGGAGGGGGGCCAAATAGGGACAGCTTTTTAAATATTGTTGTTATAAAGTTAGAAAGGTGACAGAATAACAGGGTTTATGTTAGCGTGCATTTTCTGAGGGATATGAAGTCTGAAAAAAAAATGAATATCTTTATTTAATGACTATAATCTTTATTAATTTGCCAGAAAATCACAAATTTTATGAGGAACAGACTAAAAATATGAGGCAAAAATCTGGATGTTCAGCAAAAATCTGATCAGTTGAGAGATTAACAGTAACTTCCATTAGGTAGATTTTCCCCAATATCACAGGAGAAAATATGAGACCACACATCAAGTCATCCATACTGATTGTAAAGGAAAGTATTCTGTTCGGTATGTAAAATCAGTGATTCCAGAAATCATGCCATGCAATCTGGTATTAATGATCAGGTAGCACAGGTTATGCCATGCCATCTGGTATTACTAATCAGGTAGCACAGGTTATACCATGCCATCTGGTATTACTGATCAAATAGCACAGGTTATGCCATGCCATCTGGTATTACTGATCAAATAGCACAGGTTATGCCATGCCATCTGGTATTACTGATCAGGTAGCACAGGTTATACCATGCCATCTGGTATTACTAATCAAATAGCACAGGTTATGCCATGCTATCTGGTATTACTGCTCAGGTAGCACAGGTTATACCATGCCATCTGGTATTACTGATCAGGTAGCACAGGTTATGCCATGCCATCTGGTATTACTGCTCAGGTAGCACAGGTTATGCCATGCTATCTGGTATTACTGATTAGGTAGCACAGGTTATGCCATGCCATCTGGTGTTAATGATCAGGTAGCACAGGTTATGCCACGCCATCTGGTACTACTGATCAGGTAGCACAGGTTATGCCATGCCATCTGGTATTATTGATTGGGTAGCACAGGTTATGCCATCTGGTATTACTGCTCAGGTAGCACAGGTTATGCCATGCCATCTGGCATTACTGATCAGGTAGCACAGGTTATGCTATGCCATCTGGTATAACTGATCAGGTAGCATGGGTTATGCCATGCCATCTGGTATTACTTATCAGGTAGCATGGGTTATGCCATGCCATCTGGTATTACTGATCAAGTAGTACAGGTTATGCCATGCCATCTGCTATTACTGATCAGGTAGCACCCGTTATGCCATGCCATCTGGTATTACTGATCAGGTAGCACAGGTTATGCCATGCCATCTGGTATTACAGATCAAGTAGTACAGGTTATGCCATGTGGCATTACTGATCAGGTAGCATGGGTTATGTCATGCCATCTGATATTACTAATCAGGAAGAACAGGTTATGCCATGCCATCTGGTATTACTGATCAGGTAGCATGGGTTATGCCATGCCATCTGATATTACTAATCAGGAAGAACAGATTATGCCATGCCATCTGGTATTACTGATCAGGTAACATGGGTTATGCCATGCCATCTGATATTACTAATCAGGAAGAACAGGTTATGCCATGCCATCTGGTATTACTGATCAGGTAGCACAGGTTATGCCATGCCATCTGGTATTACTGATCAAGTAGTACAGGTTATGCCATGCCATCTGGCATTACTGATCAGGTAGCACAGGTTATGTCATGCCATCTGGTGTTAATTATCTGGTAGCACAGGTTATGCCATGCCATCTGCTGTTAATGATCCAGTAGCACAGGTTATGCCATGCCATCTGGTATTACTGCTTAGGTAGCACAGGTTATGCCATGCCATCTGGTATTACTGATCAGGTAGCACAGGTTATGCCATGCCATCTGGTGTTAATGATCATGTAGCACAGGTTATGCCACACCATCTGGTACTACTGATCAGGTAGCAGAGGTTATGCCATGCCATCTGGTATTATTGATCAGGTAGCACAGGTTATGCCATCTGGGATTACTGCTCAGGTAGCACAGGTTATGGGATGCCATCTGGTATTACTGATCAGGTAGCACAGGTTATGCTATGCCATCTGGTATAACTGATCAGGTAGCATGGGTTATGCCATGCCATCTGGTATTATTTATCAGTTAGCAGGAGTTATGCCATGCCATCTGGGATTACAGATCAGGAAGAACAGGTTATGCCATGCCATCTGGTATTACTGATCAAGTAATACAGGTTATGCCATGCCATCTGCTATTACTGATCAGGTAGCACTGGTTATGCCATACCATCTGGTATTACTGATCAGGTAGCACAGGTTATGCCATGCCATCTGGTATTACTGATCAGGTAACAAACAAGCCCTTAGCACACCAAATAATTTATTGTAAAGCTTTCGGGTCCACACCCTTCATCAGTCACGAAGGGTGTGGACCCAAAAGCTTTACAATAAATTATTTGGTGTGCTAAGTGCTTGTTTGTTATATAGTTTCATATTTGGACACAGTGTCACCGGTGTCATGATATTACTGATCAGGTAGCACAGGTTATGCTATGCCATCTGCTATTACTAATCAGGAAGCAGAGGTTATGCCATACCATCTGGTATTACTGATCAGGTAGCACGGGTTATGCCATGTCATCTGGTATTACTGATCAGGTAGCACAGGTTATGTCATGCCATCTGGTATTACTGATCAAGAAGCAGAGGTTATGCCATGCCATCTGGTATTACTGATCAGGTAGCACGGGTTATGCCATGTCATCTGGTATTACTGATCAGGTAGCACAGGTTATGCCATGCCAGCTTGTATTACTAATCAGGAAGAACAGGTTATGCCATGCCATCTGGTATTACTGATCAGGTAGCACAGGTTATGCCATGCCATCTGGTATTACTGATCAGGTAGCACAGGTTATGCCATGCCATCAGGTATTACTGATCAGGTAACACAGGTTATGTCATGCCATCTGGTATTACTGATCAGGTAGCACAGGTTATACCATGCTATCTGGTATTACTGATCAGGTAGCATGGGTTATGCCATGCCATCTGGTGTTACTGATCAGGTAGCACAGGTTATGCCATGCCATCAGGTATTACTGATCAGGTAGCACAGGTTATGTCATGCCATCTGGTATTACTGATCAGGTAGCACAGGTTATGCCATGCCATCTAGTATTACCGATCAGGTACCATGGATTATTTCATGCCATCTGGTATTACTGATCAGGTAGCACTGGTTATGCCATGCCATCTGGTATTACTGATCAGGTAGCAGAGGTTATGCCATCTGGTATTACTGCTCAGGTAGCACAGGTTATGCCATGCCATCTGGTATTACTGATCAGGTAGCACAGGTTATGCTATGCCATCTGGTATAACTGATCAGGTAGCATGGGTTATGCCATGCCATCTAGTATTACTGATCAGGTAGCACAGGTTACGGCATGCCATCTGTTATTACTGGTCAGGAAGAACAGGTTATGCCATGCCATCTGGGATTACTGATTAGGTAGCATGGGTTATGCCATGCCATCTGGTATTATGGCCCATCTCTATACCAGAAGAATGAAAAGTTCCTGTAATCACAGCTGCACAGGTAAAAACCACACTCTCCAAAGCCAGGAACACAGCTTTCATAGGACTTTACAATATCCCAGGCTACGTTCTACATGAACTACAGAATGAACTAACACCCCACCTAAGTACCATGTTCAATCATAGCCTTACCTCAGGCTTTATGCCTACTGAATGGCGCACAGCGATGGCTATCCCACTCCACAAAGGGGGAGCCACCACAGACCCCAGGAACTACTGCCCCATTGGCCTGATGAGCCTGGTCTGCAAGGCTATGGAACGTATCATCATGGAACTTATAAACAATGACATTGGTAATCTCCAAACACTGGACCCCACCTAGTTCAGGTTTGTAAAGGGCAGATCATGTCTCCTAAACCAGATAGACTTCTTTGAAGCCTTCACCAAAGCTGTAGATGGAGGGTAAGGTGGTTCACACAGTCTATCTAGATCTCGCCAAGGCTTTCAACACCATCCCCCACTCTGGAATTATAGATAAACTCACTAAGCTAGGTATAAATCCCTATGTCACAAGATGGGTTGCCAGCTGGCTCATTAACAGAACCCACACTGTGAAAGTAGCAGACTCCAAATCCGACTTCAGACCAGTGACAAGTGGAGTACCACAGGGTTCAGTCCTGGGTCCTCTCCTGTTTGAAATCTACTTCTCTGAAGTACAGGCTAACACAGAAGGTCTTTGACTAATGAAGTTCGCAGATGACTGCAAACTAGGATCCATAATCAAAACTCTTAATGATGTGGACATCCTACAAAAGGGCCTCACTGAGACAGATGCCTGGTGTCAAAGCCATGTCTTCAAGCTCAATGCCAAAAAGTGCATTGTCATCCCTTTTGGTAAAAACTCTGTACCCATGAACTACCACATTGGCAATAGTCTTCTTAACACCGAAAGTGTGATAAGGGACCTTAGGACACAGGTGGACAGTAGTCTCTCCTTTGATAATCACATCGCCACCGTAGTCAGGAAATCCTTCTACGTGGCACACCTCATCACAAAAGGTTTCTCATCCAGGAAAAAAGAGGTCATTGTTCCTCTCTACTCGTCACTCATTAGACCCATTATAGAATACAGCTCCCCTTTTGATATGTACCTCACAAGACATCTACAACAACTGGAAAGGCTGCAGAAATACCTCACAAAGAGGATTACCAGCCTCAAACAGATGCCCTACGCAGACTGTCAGAAAAAACTCCAGCTTTACTCCGTCGCATATCACCTACTCGGAGGCAATCTCTGGCTAACATACAAAACTATGTCAAACTCAGAGCTGTTGGACATGCTCCACTTAAAGAAATCCCAATCCCTCCGAGCTACATGCTCAAGGGACCTAAACCTTGTCACCACAATAAACAGAACATGCTGGAGGGATAGATTCCTGTCCCAGAGCCTTCCCATACTCTGGAACAAACTACCTATCTATATCAAACAAAGCTCCTCATTAACACTCTTCAAGAAAAATCTTGATGATTGGATGGGAGATAGGAAATTCACTCCAGGGATCACTTCTGTGGCTCTGCCCGACAAGGGCACAGGAAAATAATTTTCTTGGGTGGGGAAATCCAGGGTTCCTTTTTGGCTAGGCTTATATAGACCCTAGGGCCAATAGCCTAGTACCTTCCTATGAACCTATGAATCTATTACCGATCAGGTAGCACAGGTTATGCCATGCCATCTCGTATTACTGATCAGGTAGCACAGGTTATGCCATGCCATCTGGTATTACTGCTCAGGTAGCACATGTTATGCCATGCTATCTAGTATTACTGATCAGGTAGCACAGGTTATGCCATGCCATCTGGTATTACTAATCAGGTAGCACAGGTTACACCATGCCATCTGGTATTACTGATCAGGTAGCACAGGTTATGCCATGCCATCTGGTATTACTGATCAGGTAGCATGGTTTATGCCATGTCATCTGGTATTACTGCTCAGGTAGCAGAGGTTATGCCATCTGGTATTACTGATCAGGTAGCACAGGTTGTGCCATGCCATCTGGTATTACTGATCAGGTAGCACAGGTCATGCCATGCCATCTGGTATTACTGCTCAGGTAGCACAGGTTATGCCATGCTATATGGTATTACTGATCAGGTAGCATGGGTTATGCCATGCCATCTGGTATTACTAATCAGGTAGTACAGGTTATGCCATCTGGTATTACTGCTCAGGTAGCACAGGTTATGCCATGCCATCTGATATTACTGATCAGGTAGAACAGGTTATGCCATGCTATCTGGTATTACTGATCAGGTAGCATGGGTAATGCCATGCCATTTGGTATTACTGATCAGGTAGCACAGGTTATGCCATCTGGTATTACTGCTCAGGTAGCACAGGTTATGCCATGCCATCTGGTATTACTGATTAGGTAGCACAGGTTATGCTATGCCATCTGGTATTACTGCTCAGGTAGCACAGGTTATGCCATGCCAACTGGTATTACTGATCATGTAGCATGGGTTTAGGTCTCTGGGGTGGGTATTAGCTTTATCACTGATTCTATTTAACTGAAAGAATTCAAAGAGTGCTGGTCATTCATAGCAGAGAAGGCTAAGCCCAGATCATACCTAATGAGCCTGTATGACACTGAATAGAAGGACAGGGCTTTTAGTCCATCAGAGTAAGTAAGGATACTGAAACCTGAGATCTTTTTCGTAAGGAAACAATGAAGTCTCCCACGTTGCTTAGAAAGGCACATGCTGGAAGGGGCATTGTATTCAATGATGGGCCTAATAAGAAACAAGTAAAACTGGATTATTAGCTAAAATAATCCAATAAATCCACACGACCGCCAAGGCAGATATAATAATATGTTTATATATATATATATATATATATATATATATATATATATATATATATATATATACGTATATTTGTGTTTCTTATATATACTGTTTTTATACAGTTTTTAGCAATTTTAATTAGTTGAATGATGTTTTTAGATGGTTTTGTTATAGGGTTTGTATATTTGGGATGTGCTTTAAAAGTATGGTCAGCTGTAATTTGTTAGTTTGAATTTTTTTCTATTTATATGTATATAAAAGGAGATGTTGATTGTGTTGAGTCATAGTCTGATGAAGCAAATGGATGTTTGTGAAAGCGCTTACCTACCTGCTTTTATCTTGTAATAAAGTGACTTCACCTTGGAAGAAATGCGTGTGAATTATTATCTGGAATTGTTTAGCAAATTTGCTAAAAAATGGTTAGCACCCGGCCATAGCTGCTCTGATATTTGGATTTATTCAATCTTAAAACTTTTACCAAAGTATTCCTGTGTTAAAATTTAAACCCACATACATAAAGGCAGGAGGAGTACCTGAAGTGGTTCTCAGTAAGTTGCAGTCAGGCCTAAATGAGCTGTCTGTTGATTTTGTGGGCCACAACTGTATTTTCTGAAAACATAGCATGTATCTCCGTCTTAAAGAAATTGCCAGTGAATGGCTTGACAGAGTGTCAGACATAAATGTTAGTAAGTGTGCTCAATTGCATTGATCAGACTATAACCGAGGTCTAGTTATACAAAATGTATTAACCAGAGCTGCAACGTTCTCTCACACAGTAAGTGGAGGTATTAATAATGGCAAGCATTTCTTCCTCCATTGTGAATTAGAATGCATAATCTCATTTGTCAAAGATCATATTATTTCGTGTGATAAGTACATCTGGTTGATGCGATTAGGCTACACAGCTGATATTCTCTTTATCCTACCCTGACACATTGTTCCAGGAGCACTCAAACCTGTTTGATGACTTATACTCCTTGTTGACTCTTCTGATACTCTCTTTATCCTACCCCGACACATTGTTCCAGGAGCATTCAAACCCATTTTATGACTTACACTCCTTGGTGCCTCTTCATAGGATCATACAACAATAGGAAGTTACAAGGCTATTTGCCCTGAGTCCGTTACAAGCCTAGCCAAGAATTTAGCTCATGTTCCAACAAGTCAGCACCCTATGCCACTGTCAAGCAGGGTCACAGGTGGAATCCCAAGGGTATATTTTCTGTTCACCGTCCAGTTATCCAGGTTGCGCTTAAAAAAGTTTAATGAGGTACTCTGCTCTACGTGGAGACGGAGTCTATTCCATAAAAAGGGGAGTCTTTGGGACACAAATCTGTTCTGCCAACAAGTCCTGTTGATCTTACAGACCAGGTTGAGGTCGCACGTGCAGGTTACTTGAGTGGAGTTTGACTTGCGGATATACAGCAGTCCCATCAGGTCAGGGTCTGACATTGCTTTGTATGCCAGATAGAGGCTACCTCTGAGAAGTCTGTAGGAGAATGAGTAGAGGGACAGGGCTTTTAGCCTATCTGTGTAGGGTAGAGGTTTGAGGTCCTAGATTCTCCGGGTGGGAATCTCTGTGGTCTCTCCAGCTGCTGCATTTGCTTTGTGACGTACATGCTGAAAGGAGCATTGTACTGATAATGGGTCTTATAAGGGAAGAATACAGGGATGTTATGATCACCTTGTCCCTGGATGAGATACCCTTACTAATGAGGTGTGCCATGTAGAAAGCTTTCTGTACAATGAGTCAATATGGTGGTCAAAAGCCAGTTTGTTATCAACCTGGGTTCCCAAGTCCTTCATGACTGATTGCGTGCTTAGTGCCTTATTATCAATGTGATAATTTGTGGGGACATCACTCACCCCAAAAGGGATGAGAATGCATTTTTTGGCATTCAGTTTGAAGCCATGTTTCTGGCACCAGTCATTTGTTTGGGTGAGACCCTCTTGGAGGACTTCCACATCACCAGGGGAATTCATGACAGCACCCAGCTTGCAGTCATCTTCAAACTTGGTCAGCCATAGCCTACTAGATTTGGCCTGCACCTCTGAGAAGTATATCCCAAACAGCAGAGACCCCAAGACTGATCCCTGGGGTACACTGCTTGTTACGGGTCTACGACTTGAGGTGGCTTCCCCTATTTTGACTAGGTGGGTTCTATCAGTGAGCCAGTTTGCTACTCATCTGGTAACATATGGATTGATGCCTAGTTGAGAGAGTTTATCTATTATCCTGAGTGGGGAATAGTTTCGGAGGCCTTGGCCAGGCCATGGTAGGTGGTGTGCACCATCTTCACCTCATCTATGGCTTTGGTGACTGTCTCAAAGAAGTCGACCAAATTTAACAGGCATGACCTCCCCTTGACAAAACCAAATTGTGTGGGATCAAGTGTCTGGAGGTTGCTAATGTCTTTGCTAAAGAGGTCTATGATAATCCACTCCATGCCTTGCAGATCAGGGTAGTTAGGCTGATGGGTCTATCATTTCCTGGATCGGTGGACGCTCCACCTTTGTGCAAAGGGATGACAGTAGCTGTCCTCCACTCGGCTGGGACGAAGCCGGTACTCAGGCTTTAGTTGAATTGGGTGCCTAATGGTGCTGCAAGTTCCTGCCTGAGTTCATGTAGGATGAAGCATGGGATGTTATCGGGTCCCATGGAGGCTGTATTTTTTGCTTTTGAGAGGGGAGAGATGACTTGCTCCCTAGAGATAAGGGGAGGGGGGCAGGTACTGGGGATGTCCTGTTTTACTGATGGGGGTGACAGAAGAGTGAAGTTTTCACTGAACTTGTCTGCCAGCAGGCTGGCTATATCTTCAGGGTTGTGTATGTGGTGTTCTTAACCACCAGTTCTGAGCAGATCTGGGTGCTTCCCTTGAGACTGCAGACATATGTGAAGAAAGCCTTGAGACTGCCTTTAGTAGATGTGGCCAGTTTGGACTCGAAGTTTACTTTGGAGGATTTCACTAGTACTCTTATTTGCTTGCTCAGGCTAAGGAGAGATTTTTTCCAATTAGACACTTGCTCCTTCTTGGTACTGGACAGCAATGTTTTTCTTTTATTATAATTTATTTATTGTAGATGTCTACCAGACAGGTTTACTCTTCCTTGAGGAGGATGCTTTCATCCTGTCTGGTATTCCAGATTCCATGTGGCTATATAAATGCTCATATAGTACTTTGGTGTAGGTTTGGACATATGTGCCAGTTCATGTGGAGGGGGAGGGGGCAGTGAAGCTGTTTATACCATCCCTCAGGAGCTTTGGAAGTTTGTTTAACCTTAGCTGGGGGTGGGGGGTCGGGGAAGATGATGACTTCAAAAGTGGCTGCTTTGTGGTCGGATCTTACCAGGGATGATGACACTATAAGGATGCTGCAGTGGTTACCATTGTTGGTTAATACCAAGTCCAAGATATTTTCACCTCTTGTGGGGGTGTCAACCAACTGGTCCAAGGCATTTGCATTGATGAAATCAAGAAATCTCTGGGCACTTGTGTTTTGGCTTGAGTATTTCTTCCATTCTATGGTTGGACAGTTAAAGTTGCCCAGGATCAGGGTAAAGAGTTGAATCTTGATAGGTTTGAAGACATCCAGATAGTGGAGTGGGCATCTTGAGTCAGAGTTGGAGGCCTGCAGCTAGCTATGATTTGAATAGGGGTCTTGTCAATTGTTAACTGCACCTGGAGTGTTTCCTGTGGATCATACTGTATGACCAGCCTAGAGGTGTGTATGTCTTTTATATATATTGCAACTCCACCTCCTTTTGTTTTGCTGCCCATGGTTTGGGGTCTGAATGTATGATAGGATGAGTAACCTGGTATGGCTGGGGTGCTCTCCACAGCTTTGAACCAGGTTTCTGTGACTGCACAAATGTCAGCTTCTTCCAGGGTTAAGATTGCTTGCAATGAGTGCAGTTTCATGTTTAGACTCCTAGTGTTTAGCAGCATGACCTTTAATTTAGATTTTGATTACATTTTCATGTTGGTAGTTTTGACCACACATGGCACTATAGGTGAGGCAAGAGCCTTTGCCAGGAGCATGAAGCCCAAGGGAGACAGATGCAGGCCATCTCTGGCAAAGCACTAAGGCTTGTCAAGCACTTCATGCCAGGCTGTCAGGTACTGGATCCCCTTTAAATGACACCAGAAACTAAACCAATTGTTAAAGTCAATCATTTTCTGTTTGTATTGAGGCATTATTCTGGGTGACAGTAGAATGCTGCTTAAGGCTAGGAACATACCTGCCTGGGACACATACTCAGCAAGCTCGATCATGTCTCTCTTCATATAGTCCAGGGAGGTATGTCTCAAGTCATTCACTCCAACATGGACTATGACATAGTCATAACAGTACCTATTGAGAGACTTGAGTGCACTGGTGATATGGTGGATTCTGGCACCCGAAAAACAACTAACCTTGACTTTCTCCTTATCCAGCCTGATGAGGGGCACATCTGTGTGTCTCACAATGGAGTCTCCTATGACTAATATATTGGGTTTATGTTTAGGCCTTAGTGGCTGTGAGACACAGGTGTGTGGACTATGTGCGGTGTGTAGTGTGGTGGGCAGTGGAATCTGCGTGCGTTTATGCCTAGGAGGTCTTTTTTGTTTGGGTATTCATTTGTTGAGGACGTCTACATATTTGGGGGTGTGTTCTGTAGGTGTGGGTGGTGCTTGAGGTGTATTGTTCATGTTGCCAACCTTCTCAGTGCCAGATATCTGGTTTGTGGGGAGAGAGCAATGACACTAGGTGCTTGATGTAATTGCATCTCTCACAAATTATGTTCCTAGGCTGTAGTAGTAGAGGGTTGACCATGTACATGAGGCAGTTGCTACACTATCTCAGGATGCCCATATCAACCAGACTGGCAAGAGAAAATGTAGGAAATTGTCCATCCATATTTGCCAGAAACTGAAAGAGCTATGAGGGTAAAGGGAGGAAGGTCTATGAGTAGTACTACTAGATGATAACACAAGTGCTACTAAGGGAAAACTTGCAGCTGGAATACCTCAAAAAGGGTTAAAAACCATGCAGCTGAAGCTCTGAATGCAGCAGACCTGTATCATAAAATCATATTCCTTTAATCAGATCTGAACCTTGCTCCATTCATGCCTCTTTCACATTTTCTCTCTTTCTTCCCAAATTCCACCCTCTGCACTCAGTTATGGCAGTGCATGTGGTCACATTATTCTGCCTTCTCATTTTCTTTTCCAAAGTTTACATGACAAGCATTTGGCGGCATTCCTCATACTTCCATTCATCCATCCCATTCAGTATTTTCAGTGAAAAAAGATACCACTGTGTTCCATATACACAAAATCAAACTTAAAGAAAAAAAATATTCACCAAATTTTCAGCAAACTGTCACCTTGCACTATTGAACTTTGGAAAACAAAACAGGATGACATGAACACAGTTTTGTGTGTGTTTGTGTGGGAATACGTGTGCATATATTTAAATATCTATATCAATATATGTATATCTATATCACTATACGTATAAATATGTATATCTGTATACATATATATATTTATATATAGACAGGCACACACACACACACACACACACACACACACACACACACACACACACACACACACACACACACACACACACATAAAAGAGATATGTCCTTTTCCCCACTGTAGTGCAACCCTAGAGTTAGTATATATAGTTGGGGGGGGGGGCTTAGCCCCCCACCTAGTTTGATTTAAATTCTCTGCTTTTTGTTTTATATTGTTCAGTAAAACTAAACTAGGCTGTACCCCACACACCCCCTAACTATATAAACTAGCTCCAGGGTCGTACTACAGTGGGGAAAATGACATATCCCTTTTATTTGCCTTACAGTACACTGCAAGTACTACTTGTCAGGGAAATGAGTTTCAGTCAAATGAGGTGTCAGGCAAATAAAGGTAACCCATATATATATATATATATATATATATATATATGTGTTTGTGTGTGTGTGTGTTTGTGTGTGTGTATAAAGCACAGCAATGGAAAACTTATTTTACAGTACAGATTCCTCTTGATATTGGCATATAAATTATTAAAATAGTCTGTTGTCAAAACTACTCATAAGATCAGTGTCATAGATTATTTTCATTCTTATTAAAAATAAGAAAACAGGATTCAAGATGGAAGTGCATGAGAGACCATACACTGTTTGTACTTGAGTCATTGGATCCTTGTATGTATCCTGCCCTAATTCTAAGATTGTTTATTGGACTTTAACCACTGCAGGACTACCCAAATCAACTTTCTTGGGACCTTGTCTAAGTTTAATAATGCCCAAATGAACTCTTTCCTCAGTTCTAGCTTTTCTCACCTATATGCTTCACTGCAAACATCAGGCCAGTTGTGCTGTACCCTGTTCTGAATCTGAATTGCTCATCTCCCATGCTACTTTCTACTACTATGCATATTCTTTTATCAATCACCCTCTCCGGAACATTCATGCAGTGTGACAGGAGTGTGATACTTATATAAAGCCCACAGTTGTGAATGTTCCCTTTGCACTTGAACACTGGTACTACTATGCTTATTGTCCAGTCATCTGGGATGCACTTTTCTCTCCATACTGCTATGAGTATCCTCAGAAGCCATTTCTTCCCAGCTCACCCAAAACCTTTATCACATCTGATGTGACCTCATCTGAGCCTACTTCTTTCCCTGACTTAATTTTCTTTAGTGCTGTTCTTATTTCTTCTAGGGTGGGCTCCCCCTCTTCTTTCATTGTAGGCTGTGTCTGGGGCAGTACAGCATCTGTGGAGGTTTCTTCAATAAAAAGCTGCTGGAAGTACTTCTATCTGCCTTTGATGTCCTGTGGACTGATAAGCAGGTTGTTGCTAGCATCCCTTATTAAGGGGGTTTGATGACAATCTTCTTTTTCTTTCTGTGTTTGCTTGGCAACCATATAGAGGTTCTTTGTGCCATTTACTGGGTCACTTTCCAGCCTCTTTGTTAGCCAACCAGTATTCCTTCTTAGCCTGGTCCATCTTTTCTTTTGCCCACTTTTTCTTGCACTCCTTTCTTTTGATGACTTCCTGGACTTCTGCATTCCACTACTGGCTTTCCTAATGTACCTTATTTCCATACCTGTCTCATCCACATATGTGTTCTGTAGTCCTCACACAAGCTGTTTTATGGTGCTGCCATTCTTTTTCAGCTCCACCTATTTCCTCTTCTTCTTGAGGTGCTAGAGCTCAGAGTAATTCCTTGAACTCCTGCATTTTCTTTCCAGCAGACTCCCAGGTCTTTAGCCTCATCTCTGTTGACCTTAGAACCTTCTTTGCCCACTGTTTGAAGCTGATTTTGGTAACCAGTGGTTTATGCTGTGGGTCAACTGTTTCACTGGGGGTGACTTTGCAATCTTTGATTCTACACCAGATCTTGTCACTGTCTCTGTTGTTGAACCATGTGTTGGTCACTATCAAGCCATTTACCAGACAGAAGTCTAGAATGACCTCTCCTTCTTTATTGCTGTTGCCTCACCCATGTGGACCCAGACAGTCCTTGTCCTAGGATTATTTTGTCTGTCCTGATGTGTGCATTCAAGTCATCCATTATCAACATCAATTCTTGTTGTCCTGTTTTAGCTAGTTGGTTCTGTAACTGATGTCTGAATGTTCATGTTTCCTCACTGTCATAACCTTGCTGCAGGGCATAGGCTGAGATTATGAATAGTGCCTATCCTTAACACGGTGTTTAATTTCTATGAGTCTATCACTAATTCTGATGACATTTCTCACTACCTTTTGAAGCCTCTCTCTCATCATATTTCCCTCACCATTTCTAGTCTGTTCTCCTCTTGAGCAGTAGACTCTAGATCCCAAGCTGCAGAGCCCATTCATCGTGTCTCCTGAATACATAGGTTGCCATGTCATCCACTTCCAGGTTGTGTCCTGTCAGTGAAAAAACACTGAGTGTAGCAATTATTAGTTCATATTTGACAGGTTCATTGGTTTATATCTAGCTTTCGGTCAACAGAGTTAGCCTATGTATCCCACGCTGGGCACCTGGACACTGTCTGGCCAGTAGTTTATTGACCCAGTTATGTTGTGGCAGGCACACACTGGCCAGTAGGGGCACATACATACCATGCACCATTAGCATGGGTCCTTGGTCTAGGTCAGAGTAAGCCGAGTTCTCAACCCACTTTTACTGACAAATGCTCATGCCCATTTTTTGGAAACATTAGTCAACTTGACCGAATCACCTAGAGCCATATTTCACAATGCTGAGTGGCTAGTCCAGACATGGTACACAGTCTGTAATCTGTGTTCTTTTATCTTGAGGATAGCATGAACCACAGTTGATGCCCAAATTGTTTGTCTATAGAACTATTCCCCCTATAAGCAGCATCTACTATCTACTATCTACTATGCTACTGCCCACAACTCCATTCCTGGGTGAGCTTGAAATGGAAGCACTCAGCATGTTTTTGAGAGATGAGAGGAACCTACAGAGACACAGGGAGAAGATGCAGACTCCATACAGGCAATGGCTGGAGGTCAGGACTGAACTTAGAGAGGCAAAAACCTAGACCATTATGCCAATTGGTCTTCATCAGATTGAACTTACATATAACAGTAGAATATATATTTTTATTTTCCATATAAAAAGCTATAATTTAAATGCTGATAGCAATACTAATCATTCCTGTTCAATTAGTTTTTCGTTTTTGTACTTTGTTCTTCCTTAAGGAAAGTGCTCACTACACTTAAGGCTAGAAAACTACATCCTTGGTACTGGGTTACATTGTCTTTATATATATATATATATATATATATCTATATATATATATCTATATTTATATATACATACACGCATTTATAAATGCAAATATAATATAGGACACATGCAACCAGACTTATGCATAGAGCAACATATCTACATATACACAGTTACATATGCTCAGTTAAAAAATCACTATGTAAAACAGATTTATAAAATTATCACATAATATAATGCATTTACTAGAATGCGTGCAATATACTCATTAAAATAAAGTTAGCCTGTAACTTAACTGTTCTTTAATCTAGGCTTCAAATAAAACCAGCTATTCGTCTTTCAATATGATGTCAAACTACATTAACTTTTACTTTTCAATAGAAGTAAAATTACTATCAAACTTTCCATCTCTGCAATTATTTTTGGTATACTGTAAAGCATTAAATCAGATTTAAATGCACCGTCACAATCAGTATGACATGTTTAGCTGATGCAGTATTTCTCTATTTTACTTTTTTTTTCCCAATCATTACCTTAAATTGCCCAATAAGTCCTACTTGGAAGATGAGAGCCAGAAAGGATGTGTGGGGGGGGGGATCATATATGACCCAGGAAGGGATTTTTTTATTTGAGTGAAGAATAACTTAGATAAGAAACATTGTCTCAAGTCTAAAAAAATATTCATCCAGTGATGTTGTATGCAGGCTCCACCAGTCTTTCCTTCCTTACTCACTCAGCAGCATACCTCTCAACCTCATAGCAAGAAATCTGGACAAAGATATAAATAAAAGCGGGACAAAGGCTCTTACAAACTTAGAAAGTTGATAGAATAACAGGTTTTGCATTGGCATGAATTTTCTGAAGGGTATGAAGTCTGAGACACAAATGTCTGTCATTATTTTCTAACTTCAATCTTTAATGATTTCCCATTAATTTGGCAGAAAATCACAATTTTATGAAAAAATGGGCTAAAAATATGAGGCAAAAATCTGGACATTCTGCGAAAATCTGCACAGTTTAGAAGTATGCATCAGTCTTCTTGCTATTTCTATTGCAACTGCAGCACATATTCCTTTCAGACTTCATTTTACAGTCTTTTCTAGATTATACCCTAGTGACTCCAAACCCATACCCTTTCTGTCAGAGGATCCAGAGGATGCAGTGCTGACATTAGCTACATCATCCATTTCTCAGTTGGTTACCCCAATATCCATGCACCCTACTTGAACCTGGCTCTTCTGGATCACAGTCAGGGCTACAGCTCTGTGCACCACAGAGTTGGCCAGTATGTTCTTATCATTATATCTTTGGCGGGCAGAAACACGCCCTGTGATATATGGTCTTGGAATTTCTTATTATTCTGCCCACAAAGAACACTTAACCATACTTGACAATAGTTAAGTAAAACAAACTCTTATTGCCACAGCTGGCAGAACCTTGCATGTGCCATGATGTCATAAATCTTTAAATCCAGAGATATCGCATTTACAAATGTTTTTCCCCTTCATGCTTGTGGAGACTCAGTCATACATCAAGCCCACCTGCTGTGTGTCCTAATACTCGTGCCACATGCAGAGTGTTAGCATGATCACAGTTGCACAGAATGTTTTCGAAGACTTCCTCGGTATGGGAGTAAGACTAATGCACTCATACTTGCTCTCCCACTACTGTCACCTACTGCTCCTTTAAATGCTACTTCTCACTGACACACCTAGCTGACTGACTTCCATGCTCTTTAAATGCATATATCTGAAGTGCTGTCCTTTATTTGTACTGAAAGGATTATAAACCATGCTGTATGGCATGATTATAGCTGCCAAATTGTTCTGTCACCTACCTTGTGTTTCTGAGCTGGTAAACACAATAGCAAGAATATGTTTCCTTGATGGTATCTCACTTCTGTGCAACTAAAGCTTTCATCAAAGCTTTCAGCATTTTCTCCTCTGTCCTTACTATACAGGTGGCACGTTCTTTTCTAATTTACCCCAAGAAAATTAAGGCTTTCCATGACTGTAATTATTTTTGTCTGCCTGTCTTTTACCTCATGCTCATGGGCCTGTCTTAGTTGTTTATAAATATGTCTGGTGGCCAGATGACCACTGCTAAATAACAAAAATGTTCTGCCCCTACCAACTTCCTGCATTCTGGTCAGCATTTTAATTTCTCATTCCTTCTTCTTCATTAGCTATTTCCACGTAGAGTTTCATTTAACAGCACCGTAATGGGCTCAAACTCTTTCGAGGCCAGTGAGAGACTCATACTGTCACAATGTGGTGAGACTGTTGCACTGGGGATTGTGCAAACATTATGGTACTGAAGTGGCTGAAAAACACTGGAAACATAAGCCTCAAAACATAGAAAATGATGAAGTTTATATCACATGGGATCACCCATTACCAACAGTCCAAAAGACAGATGCTAGAAAACCAGATATAGTGGTCCAAGAAAAGAGACAAAAGTAGCATTGATCATTGAAAATACCACACTCAGTGACTACAGTGTCTTGCATACAGAGAGACACAAAGTCATAAAATATTAGGATCTGCAGGCAGGAACGAGAGCAATGTGGAAGAAAGATACCCAGACAGTTCCAATAGTAGTAGGAGCAACGGGTCTTATAAAAAAGAATTTGCAATCATATTTAGATATTTTAGCAATACATGTAACTCCATATGAACTGAAGAAGGAGTCATTACTGGGCACATTGTGGGTGCTGCAGAGAGCACTACTGGCTGACATCGAAGAATGAAATACTAATTTCATGAACTTTAGTCATACTTTGAGTTAGGAATGGGATCCATTCCGGTCATGGTATTAAAAACCACAAAGACTTGGAGAAATTAAAAAAGCAGAAACCATACTCTTGAAATGTGATTCCAATTACCTAGACAAAAAACAACTCTCCATTAAATACTCAAAGATATTGTTTCTTACAAGGAGTGGTTCCATAGTCTCTTACAAGCATTGAATTACAGTATCGTCAATTTTATTAACACCAAAACCAACCCTTGTTCTTGGTAGATTTCATGTTAATGTTCAGAAAAAAACATGCATGTTCCGATAAGAGATGATTATTTTGCATGACAATACTAACATTTTCTATTTAAAAATATTTTGATGTAGTAACATCTGCCATTTCTTTGTCTTACCAGGTAGGGTAAGTCTGTAATAGATTTAATTTGCTTATCAAAAAGGTATGTATTCCTTCCTGATGTAACAGTTCTGTCAAATTGTAATTATAAAACTGAGTATGACATGCATTGACATGCCTGACACCTGTGAATTGCAGATTACACTGTAATCTCTGCTGCAGGTAAACAAACTTTTAATTTTTGAGACTTACAGATAAGGTTATAACACTTTCTGTTTGCTGGCTGGATATCATGGATGCCTACATTTGCATTTAAGTTTAATGTCTTTTTAAATACATTGTCCACAGTAGAGGGTTAGATAATAAGGAATGGGGTAAATTAATTGTAGTATACTTGAACTTGTTTAAGTAGTTTTGAAGATACAGTAGATACTAATTTGATTTGCTAACTGTTGATATAGCCTTCAGCAGATTTTTGTGAACCACATGGGTTTTGTATGATTAAGCTGAAAACTAATCAAATAACCAACCAAAGAAATAAATAAAGAACACCAACCAATCAAATCAATAAAGAACACAAGGCCTAAAACTGAGAGGTCTACTTCTAATGATGGAAAGACCACTTACCTGAAACTGAATTTACCGAGATGACAATACCGAACTGTTAATTTACCGAACGATCATACTACCGATTTTTTAACAGGGAACGTATGCCCTTGGCTAACACTGAATGAAGTTGGGAGGGTGGCCTAATGGTTAAGGTGTTTGTCTTACAAACACAAGGTGCAGGGTTTGAGTCTCACAAGGGATAATTGGCTAGGCTTACAATGGCTCGCGAGGGCAGTTAGCGTAGTATGAACCTAACCTATAAAGAAACACAGTGCAGTATGTCAAATCCACCCAGGTGGGAAGGGGGCTTTACCCCCACACAACCCAGTGTGGGGGTGCACCCCCCCACACCCCCTACCTAAATATAGCAACTCTGGGATTGCATTACAGTGGGGAAAACGGTAAATTTCCCCATGTTGGCCAAGTGCATACATTCGGTAGTGTGATCATAAATTAATAGTTCGGTGTTGTCGTTTCTGTAAATTCAGCTTCGGGTAAGTGGTCTTTCAATCATTAGAAGTAGACATAAACTGAGTTCAGTGCAACATTAGTGGACACACCTTTCTTGTTAGAATAGATAAACTTAACTGGTTATCAATGATGTCAATCATTTAACCAGTTAACTATCAGTTCTATTATGTAGAAATGTATAGATTCTAACCATTATTTTATTCTATTTTTTAATAAAGAATAGTATCAGATGTCTTTGAAAAATCCAGATAAACAAAATTATAGGTTCTCTGGATCACAAACTGATTGAAGGAATCCAATGTGATTTGTCAGCTATGACCTACTAGAAACAGATCATGTCTAACATAATCTACGTTATACTGAACTGACTTGCTTACCAGTATCCATCTGCTGGATCAAATAAAGAGTCAAGTATGGCTAAATCATTTGTAATTCAGAGGGTCAAAAAGAGGGACCTGGTTTACCTGAATGCCGCCTGATACGTATCGCTTGTTTTGTTCACAGATGGAAGATCAATAGGCAACTCATTGTCATTGTATGTGGGGATTTTGCCCATTATGTACTGGAATCTCACTAATATAACTAAGTCTGAACATGCCAAGCCAGGGGTAAGTTGTATCAATTGTCAGTAGACTGCCAATTAGGGGTCCTGTCTCAGTCAAATGGGCTTACATAAATCTCGCCATGGCAATTCAAAAAGATACACAAAACAGGTCCATTAAACATTTTCTGTTTATTATGCACACATCAATCTACCGTTTTTTGATCAGAAAGAAAAATTACACTGTCAAAAGTATGTTATTTCTAAGTAGTAAACCACCAGGGATGCTATCATAACCCACAGACACTTTTTCTAAGTTTGCTTCAAGGAGTTAATGGTAATCACTGGTCATCATGAAATGATGCTCAGATTAGTGCAAGAAGTGAAATTATTAGGTGTCTGTCACAAATGGAAAGATTTTGTTAAGCATGCCTATTACATCAACAGTGTTAGTAATAGCAGAACCTTTCGAAGTGATCTAAGATGGGCCAGGTTTTGAGTTTATTGAAGAATTTATGTAAATAACAAAATGTTTGTCACTAGATCTTAAATTACCCTTTCTAAATTCATGTCGACATTTTATTAACTTTACAGATTTCTTCAGAAACCTTCTTGTTACCTTTTATCACTAAAAATTATTACATGATGAGAATTTTCTGAATATTAGATATCCTTTTTAACACTGTGTAGTCTTCATTTGCCTTTCTACTACATATTTTTACTGAGATAGAATGAGAGGGCTCATAATTTGTAAAAAATGTAAAGATAACAACAATGGACTTTTACAAGATTAAAACATATTTCTTTAAGGAAATTTTAAAATTGCTTATTTAATAGAAAATAATTTTGATTTATATTAAAATAGGCTTACTAAAAGGAAACAAGGCCTAAACAACATGTTCTACATGGAATGACTCAATGCCCTGTCACTATACTCGGTGTCCTATGTCTGGCTTAGAAGACATCCTCCAACCCAATATTCATAGATTTACTATACATCAGTAAGTCAAATGGCATTAGAAATACTCAGTCTAGAGATCTAAACCTCTTATGCTTCATCAACAGAATAGTTTGGAGGGACAGGTATATCTCTCGGAGGATACTACTGCTGTAGAACAGACTACCATCCACATACAGCAAAGTTCATCCCTGCCCATATTCAAGTGCAACTTGGATCTGTGGATGAGAAACTGAAAATTTACCCCAGGACTGCCCCCTGTACTACTAATGGACAGAGACAGCTCCTAAAATGCTTTATCCCATTAATTGGTCTCCTTAAATTATCTATGGTATGATCCCAGTTATTCTCATTAGGGGTAATATATAATTATTGATCATGTGACGGGTAAGGCCGATATCTAACCAAAAGAGATAGAATAGTTTGTGCACAAAAAGGAAAACTGGCTAGGCCTAAAATGGCCCATGAGGACAGCTAGCCTCGTACTTACCTATGAACCTATAAAGCTATAACATAAATCTTGATAATCTTGAGTTATAGGTTACTGCTGCCGATTTGGACTAAGACCCATGAGCCATTTTCTCTTTGCATTGTGTTAACTTACATTTAATTGTTTTGTTGGAATGGGAGCTGGAACTACAACATATATTGATGAAATGTCAGGTCTGTTTGATAATAACAGTGACGTATAAAACCCTTTTACTAGGTCTTCAAGCGGCTGAGTTGAATCAGGTTGAAAAAGGTTCATCCAGAAAAAAATCTCTGGCCATAGTAGGAATCACAAGTGTTTTTACGTTATTTAATTAATTAATTAATTAATTAATTAATTAATTAATTCATGTACTTGTTAATCAGTGGGCTAGGCTTGCCAAAGTATCCCTTTCACCCACATTGCATGCTTACCACAGACAAAGGGATACACATTAACATCAATGATAGTTACAAGACAGTGTCTGTAGTTACGTAAAGCAGGGCACTTGCATACATACTACATAATACATCGGTACAAATAGATCAAAGTGCTAACAAAAGCAAGACATTATTTCCACCAGTTTACTGCAGCTATTCAAAACTCTAAAACTGAATATTCTTCTGTAAAAAAAAAAGTTTGTCAATTATGTTGTAGCTGAAGAATATTTTTCTTGTCTGTTCTTCATTTTTGAATACCAGAGCTCAATTTAGTAATTGGAACAAACTCCTTCAGCATTATATCAGTATATTGAACTATTTATGTTAACTGGATCAAACAAAAAATCATGGTCAACATTTGTAAATTAAGAACTTGATAACTATGTATAAATGAAAACGTCTGCATGGCTAACAGACAGACTGCATAGAGTCATTCTAAATCACAGTGTCGGAGTGATTGTAATTTAATCTCTGATAAGCACACCATCACCAGCATGTCTTTCTCATTCCCTTAAAATGCAGACACATGAAAGACAGGAATAAGGATGCAGTCAGTCATGTTTTTTGCAATTAGAACTATGGGGGCATTTTCCATAAAAATTGTTTTATTATTATTCTGGCACTCAACAAGACATTATAATTGCCCTGCTTAGAACAGAAAAGCTTTATAGTGGGTCTGTTAGCTGAAAAGGTTCCAAAAAATGAAAATGGCTGTCCTGAACCTTAATGAAATACTCTGAAAGTTTTGAAATAAAAGGCATACCCCCAGATTCACGAATCCTCCGTGTAAGACTAAATAAGTCTTACTCAGAGGCTACAGTTGAACGGTATGACGTCAGTGTGCCATGAATATTCATGAGGACACGCTGACTCTACCCCAAGTCTAACATGGACCGTGCAGGCAAGCAGGGGGCATGTCCGACTGTCAAGCAGTGTAAAGGTCCACGCCCCTGCAAGTGTGTGAAATGCAAAATGTCAACACACAAGAGCGAGTCCGCTCAAATGTCCATGTACCCAACACCACACTCCCTGACATTGTAAACCCCCAGCACAGTTATAAAAAGTAAAACATTAATTTTTTTTCCTAATTTCCGATATAGCTGCCCATATTTGCACGTGTGTGCGCGGGTGTGCCCATTGCTTAGCTGCAGTTAGCAATCTCAACATGGAAGAGCATAATAAGGAATGTGTATGCAAATTACGCCAAATAGTAATAGCGTAGTGGTAGTGCATTTGCACAAAGAGGAGGCATTCACTGTTCGAGTCCCACCACTCCCCTTCCTATTTTATGTTCAAAATGTGTATATGAAATAATTCCTGACATATATGATTAAACTTTTACTAAAAAGCATTGAAATGGCCTATGTATCAGTGAACAAAATGTATATTTATAAAGGAACCTGACATATAATTGTCCGCAGTTAAGCAATGCTTTACCCAGCACAATATAATTGCCCGTAGTAAAGCAGCTCTTTGCCCAGCGCAATATAGTTGCCCATAGTTAAGCAGCGCTTTGCCCAGCACAATATAGTTGCACGTAGTTAAGCAGCACTTTACCCAGCGCAATGTAGTTGCTCATAGCTAAATAGCGCTTTACCCAGCGCAATCGGTTTGCGCGGAGGTGTGCACCGCGCCAACCAGCGCACCGTTGTGCAACGTGGAGCAACGTAGAGCAAAGTTGCTTAAACACAGCCACACCCCCTAACCTGTCTGGACAGTAGTAAAATAAAAAGCAATGACAAGGATCGAACCCAGGACACTGTACACCATAATCAAAGTACTGAACCACTAAGCCACGACAGCTTAGGATAAATATCCACTGTTAACATATATATATATACTTATAAATGTTAGATTAACCATTGCTAAGCAG
This sequence comes from Protopterus annectens, assembly GCF_019279795.1. NCBI lineage: Eukaryota > Metazoa > Chordata > Ceratodontiformes > Protopteridae > Protopterus > Protopterus annectens. The sequence goes on along the minus strand of NC_056741.1, from coordinate 1,600,105,000 downwards.
GTCTGCAGTCAGCTGAGAATTTTCAAAAATGGCCAATCACAAAAAAGTGCGGGAAATGCAGCATATTTAAGCTCCATAGGCAGGAATACTCACCATAACTGATTGTAGCTCCCATCTGCAGTTAGAATGTCTGGTGCTGGAGAGGGTACTCGCTTTAGAGCACAACGCTGGGGCATCGAGGAGTCAAAATACATGGTTTGGCTCCTAGTCCATCATCATGAGTCTCGACTCCTGCAGGGCCAGTCCCAAGGGATGGAGTATAAGGCAGAGGCTTGGAACCGGTTGGCTCATGAACTCACCAGTGCCACAGGCATCCCTCGGACTGGTGAGCAGGTCCGTCACCACCATGCAGACCTGAAGAGACGGAAGCAGGACCTTCTGAACCAATGGATCCAGGAGGCCTGTCATATGCAAGATGCCCCACTACTAAGTAGGTAGCCATGGAATGCAGTATGTAAGACATGCTAATATAGTCTAAATAATGGATAGGTATGTCTCAATATCCTTTCATTTACTTCACAGCTGCAGGTGTCCATGCTATGAATCAGCAAGCCTATGCAGATAGGCTGCTAAGGCTGCGCCACTAGGCAGGTTAGTAATTATTCTGCATGTATTGTTATATAATATATGTGAGAGAGCATGAGAAAAGTGTTGTAGCCCAATAATACAACAATAAAATGCCATGAATAAATTATCTGCATGTACTGTTATATAACATAAGTCAGAGAGCCAGAAATAGAGTGTACTAACCCAGCAATAAAGGTAAAATAAGTGTGGAATACTATCTCTGCATGTATTGTCATATAATATAAGTGAGCAAGCCTGAAAAAGGGTGTTGTAACCTATCAATAAAGGTATAATATGTCCTGAATATGTCTTCCGTATGCACTGTAATATCAAATAAAGGAGAGAGCCTGTAGAAAAGAGTGTTCAATGTAATTAATAAAGGTATAATACTTGGAGTGTGTCTGTGTCACTTACTTTGAAATGTTGTTGTACCCTTGCAATAAATAAATAGTACTGTTGTATTAGGTGCTGTCAACCCACAGTTGTGCAGTCTCATATGAAGTGGATGAAGGAAGTGCCAGTAGCTGTGAAGCATATAACATTTATTCCCTGAATAAATTCTCTGCATGTACTGTTATATAACATAAGTCAGAGAGCCAGGAATAGAGTGTAGTAACCCATTAATAAAGGTAAAATAAGTCTGGAATACTATCTCTGCATGTACTGTCATATAAAATAAGTGAGCGAGCCTGAAAAAGAGTGTTGTAACCTATCAATAAAGGTATAATATGTCCTGAATAGGTCTTCTGTATGCACTGTAATATCAAATAAAGGAGAGAGCCTGTAGAAAAGAGTGTTTAATGTGAATAAGAAAGGTATAATACTTGGAGTGTGTCTGTTACTTAGAAATGTTGTTGTACCCTTGCATTAAATAAATAGTACTGTTGTATTAAGTGCTGTCAACCCACAGTTGTGCAGTCTCATATAAAGTGGATGAAGGAAGTGCCAGTAGCTGTGAAGCATATAACAGTCCTCAACAGTTGTTAAATGGCTGACATGCATAGGTAAATCTGGCACACGAGTAGCTTGTCAAGGTGTTCCCCAGAAATGTGAGTGTGCTACATGAAATGTAGGGTTCTGTAGAAAATCAAGTGAAAATGTCACGTGAACACATCCAGATGTGTAGATACATAAATATGAAAATAAAATACAATTATGTAGCAGTAACATCTGCATCTTGGACAGTTACTATGTCAGATATAGGTCAGGTATATAATGAACTAGCCAAACCCATTACACAATCTAATGCATGTTGCCTAGTGTAATAATACATGTAGGGGATATACACCTGCAGTCAATAGGAATGTAGTGTAGAGTTAAAGTACTAATAAGATGTTAATGGAGGTTTCTTTTTACACCCTACTCCATGTGCATAAACAATGCAATTCCACACCTCAATGGGTATGTCTAATCTCAAAACATTTGTTGGGACATATGTCCTATTGTTCTATAAAATCTGCATTTACTTTGATGCATGTCCCCTGTTAAAACACCACAATCTTGGTGGCCTGTTGCCACCAATCATCCCTGCATGCTGTTGTAATGTCCACTGTTGTTCAATATATGCATGTGTTATGCTTGCTGTTCAACTGTTGTAACCCTGGTGTGTTGGGTTAATGGGAATATTACTGCATGCTGTTACAACTAATTTGGAATGCTGTTGTCTATGTTGTAATTAAACACACCTAATCACAGAATGTATGGGAAGGCCGGTCCCAGCAGACCCATCTGTCCCTCCTCAGCTGGCGATTGCACCTGGCACCAGCAGGTCTGGTGCCCAGCCCAGGCTACCCTCCTCCATTGGTCCTGTGCCACCTTCAGGTGGAAGCACTGCAGGGGATGGGGCTCATCCCCCCCTGCAAGCATGGGCGGAGAAGGGCCACCTGTCACCCTCCGAAGGGTCCGGGTTGTGGTGCATAGGGAGATCCAGCGTTTAGTCGCTGATCCCCTATGCCAGCTCGAGGTGAGAGTGGCACGACTCACAGGTGAGCCTGCCCCTCCTACGCAGCCCCCAGCACAGCGACCCTTGGGTCTGTGAAGGTTCAGTGGTGACTGCCCATGGGTGGGGATCTCAGTCCCACTGTTACCATCTGTGGGCTCATGGGCTTGCGATTTCCAAACATCCGTCCCCGTCAATTGTGTTCACCCACCCCATGTGTCATACTCCGCCCCTGTATGCATCTTGTTTGTCTTGTCTGTTTACCTCCCCAACCTACCTCCCCAAATATACCTACTTCCTCTACCTCACTTTCCACTCTCACCTGAAAAAAAAAAAAAAGGGCAATCTGTACCCACAAAAAATTACGCCCCATACATAGCTGCCCATTTCGCACACATGTCCGCTGGACATGTAAACTGATAATTATAATTGGCAGTACAACATACTTTGTTGTCCTCACCCCTCTCTCAGGGGTGGAAGGTTTCAAATTTCACTCCAAATTTGCAACATATGCACAGCTGTTGCTGGTAAAGAAATGGGCAGCTATGGACCTTCCCTACACCCGTCCTGCACATCCCGAGCTTGTTTCCCTACTGTCTTTCCCTCTTTGTGCCCCCTTTTTCACCACTTTCCTATCTCTCCATTTTCTTTTCTTTCAAAGAAATTAGCGTGAGGGTTAGCGGGAGTAAGCACTTTTAAGCAGTAGTAAGCGGGTTTAAGCGAGTGTGTGCATGTGTGCGCTTAGCTAAGCATCGCTAAGCATCACACAAACCCGCGCAAACCCTCTTACAACTGCTTAAAAGTGCCTTAGTCACTCTATGTCAGGGCCCTTGTTCTGCTCAGCAGCAAAATAAAATACCTCTGTCAGTCTCAAACCCCAGACCTTGGACACACTAGACTGCATGAAGTACCACTAAGCCACAACAGATATACAATAACTTGGTGCTGAAAAAAATATATCATGCATTACAATGAGTGAATGTAAAGGAAAAATAGGAAGGCCATAACACAAAGCTTGTTCTGTGGATCTTTACCAGCAATTGTTGTGGAATTGCATTACATGAGTGTGATGTGAGAAGCAGCCATTCAAGCAGCAAATAATGTTACAGAGGCACTTTACAACCCCCACACAGTATCATAGCAGGACAAACACTGGCATATCTGAGTAGGGCAGAGGCCATACCTCCTAACTGTGACAACTTTCCAGGGATGTCCCTGATTGTGAAACATATTTTAGCTGTGTCCCTCTGAATCCCTCAGAAAAGTACTGACGTCAGTCAGAAAGGTGGGCTATTACACAATGAATACTGACAATAATAACAGTAGACACCGCTTGTACTTCATGAAAGGAGTACTAATCCATATGCACTGCTTCACTGAAGTCTACACCTACTGTCCCTATTATGTGTAAGGTGTACCTCACTTTCAACTACCTATCCCTGACTCCATGCAAAGATGTATCTGAGTGTTCCATAGGCCTGGCAGAGGCACAAACACACAGGCATATAAGCTATACTGCTGTTACACACTCTGCAAATAGCTTTGGTAGGACCTCCACAAGCATACCCTTATGTAGGAGTACAACACAGAAATACCAAAGGATGTAGCCATGTACTGGTAGCAACTGACTGTAACAATGCCATTGTACCAGTCCTGAAAACACCTGTGAGTTGCACAGACAAAGAATGACAGTGTAACTTCTGGCTACCATCTGGATAGGTTCACAGTTGGGAACTATGCAGACAGACCACCTGCCTTGATAAACTGACAGGTACACACCAATCCTTTAAGTCCAGTAAGATAATATTCACACATTAATACATAATGCTCTCTGTATGTAAGCATCCCCCCACAATTAAAAGATACTTGTGTGTTTAGGGTCTACCAAGGGTGTAGGTAGGCATACTCAGTACTGGAATTGTCCAGTTGTCCTGCGAACCCTGTGCTAATGTCAACAATAAAAAACACAAACCCTGCAGAAGTGAGTACATTAATATTCACAGTATAACAGTTCACAAACAGTTCATGTGCCAAAAGAATACTTCTCAATAACTACATTTGTATGGCAGTTAATTATATGAGTAGAAAAGAAACTACATAGTCACATAAATGTTGTGTAAGCATTTGTAGGGGTGAGTAAAACTCTACACTGATAGCTCTGTACTGGAAGTGGCAACAGTCAGGTCTGAGTACAACATGTACATCACTGTCTACACCTCTAGCTTCATTTATAAGATGTATACCAACCTTCTGACTTACACAACAGTGTCCACAGCAAACAAGCATGGGCCCCACTCTGGAAATCTGAAAGGGCTATGCCTACATACCTTAGCAATTTATAGCATTGGGTTGCTATGACAGTGAGTACTGCAATTACCACACAGCAGGCTGTATGCATTTACCAAATGCTGGGCAACAATTGGTGCAGAGGGCATCACATGCACATGCGCAGATACCTATAAAAGCAGATTGTACTTGCTATCCCCACATGCAATCATTACATTGCACGTGTAAGCAACTGTACAACTCCTGCAGAGTATTGTCAAACTGTAGCACATAAGAAATAAATATATAATTAGGTAACAAATATATAGACCTAATTAAAAACTAAAGTTATTAATTAAGAAAAAAAATAATTAATAACCACAAACTAAACTTAAGTAAGAATCTTTACTTAATAAAAAAAAAACTGTCAAAGCATACACAGACGGACCTGAAAGGGACAAACAGGTATGTAACAGTTTGTAGTTACCGGCAAGTAGTAGATGTTTATGAATAGTACTGTACATACTCTGAAACATGCATATGTGGCAGCAGTAGGTATGTATGCACTGATGCCATGCATAACTACTGCCATGGAGAAATTGGTGTGTAGCTGTGTGCAGTGGGACATAACTGTGACATATGTAGCTCAGCATTATATGTCAAACATCTGAACATGTTATCTATGGTCTGTACAGTACTGCGTTTAATGGCAGTTTGGGGGAGTAGTGCAAACACCTATATAAACTTGGATGTCACAGAGTAAGACATGCATGATAGTCACATAATGTGTAGCTTAGCATTGGCAACTGCTGTACCAGGCTAGTATAGTAATGTATCATTTGCAGCTATATATACTCTTGTACTATTACTGTATGCACACATGTGACAACTGTCCATGTTGTAGCAAGGCCCAACAGGTCATCCGTGAGGTGTATGGACTTACAACAGTGTGGACCCTGTGTCTGTATGGCACACACATATGGCGAGATATATATGTGTCTGATATATTAGCATCTGAACATGTGCATAGAGCAAGGGACATACTGCAACTGTTTGTGAAGGGTGGACATTTATATGTTGGTGCAGGTTGTTATGTGCATATTTATATGTAGGTTGTAGTGTGTGTCAAACAAGACAGCATACAGTGCTGGCATATGACATGTGTTGTTCAAACGCTGTGGGTATGATTTGTTAGGTTTTTAGTCTTCCAGATAGGGGGTCCTGCTAAAGATACATGGGCTGAGAATACCTTCCATGCATTCTGCACAAGACTGTGCAATATCATTACATAACTGTATCCCTCTCAACCTTTGCATAATTGATATTCCCACCATGAAAGGTGGACTGTATATGTGCCGATATGTATATCTATATGTACACCACTGGATGTGCATATGTATGCTCAAGCTCAATGTTGTACACGTATTGCCATCCCTGTTGTTAAAAGCCCTGTACCCATGAACTACCACATAGGTGGTAGTCTACTCAACACCGAAAGTGTGATAAGAGACTACGGGACACAGGTGGACAGTAGTGTCCCTTATGATAATCACAGTGCCACACTAGTCATGTAAACTGAGTACAGTCCACATGTCATCAGTAAAGGTGTGTCATCCATGGAAATAGAGGTCAGTGTTCCACTCTACTCATCAGTCATAACACCCATCATAGAGTACAATGGCCCTGTTGGTATGTACCTCAGAAGACATCCACAGCAACTGTAGACGCCAGACACATACCTCACAAAGAGTATTACTGGACTCAAACAGATGCCCTATGCTGACTGTCTTACAAAACCACAGCTACACTGTGTCGCATACCGCCTACCCAGAGGCTACCTCTGCCTAACATACAAAGCTAGGCCAAACCCACAGGTGTTGGACATGCTCCATGTAAACAGATGAAACTCCATACAAGCTACACACTGTACTGATCTAAACCTTGTAACGTCAAAAAGAACATGCTTGAGTGGCACATTATCATCTCAGACACATACCATACTCTGGAACTAACTACCTATCAATAGCAAATGAAGGTCCTCATTAGCAGTTGCCATGAATAATCATGATGATTGGATGTGAGATAGGAAACACAACCCGGTAATCACCTCTGTGGCTCTGCATGACAGGGGCACATGAACCTACATTACATGGGTGTTGAAGGGCAGGGTACCATATGGCTAGGCTTCCATAGGCCCTACGGATAATAGCCTATTAGCTACCTAGGACCCGATACACACACGCATGTACCTGTTGCATCACATGCTATGTGAGGTTGACTGGGTGTGATGGAGAATGTGTAGGTGAATGTGTCAAAGATGTGTATATGTGTGATAGCCTAGTGGGAAACTGTGTATACCATGGTATGTAGTGTTGTAGCTCTAATCCCATCAAAAGATACATATGCTATTGCTAGGCAGGAAAAGCAGTATGGCATATGGTGTGACGTAGTCCCATGGTGTTGACTGGAGTGTGCCATTGTAGGCTAAAGCAGTACATGTATGCTTATTGATTGTTAACACTAGTGAATACAAATCATGTATGAACTGTAGTACTACCTGAAGCTGTAGGCCTAAACAGCACAGTATGGTTTATATCCACATTGCTTGGTAACACTGTTTTGTTTGTTACCTGTAGTCCTCACACATTACATACCTCAGGCATGAGGTTTTGTAGGTGCTGACACACAGTACTGTATGGTACACAGGTAAAACTAATCTGGGTTGCCATACCTTTGTGTCTTGTAGGTATGTCTGATGTGTGTGTGGGTATGCCTGTAACATGGCCTCGGTGGTATGTGTGTCACAGGATATAAGTGCATATCTAGCAACATGTATAGTGTAGTACAGCAGTATGCCACCTATAGTGATGAATGTGCACATATGTTACTGAGGGGTTTGCTATCAACAAGTAGCGTGGTGTACTGGTAGTACTGTAACTGTACTGTACATTCATTTCAATGGATGACAAATGTCTGTATGCATTAGCTTCATATACACCTCCTGTGGCTAGGTGGTGCATTGTGTCACATACAGTGTGCCATGTACTGTTGTATAGTCTTACATACTGGTTTCACTTTGTTGCTGTGCAGAACATGGTTTGGTATATAGTATGTGCCAGGCACTGTCAGGCAGTTGTGGGCTGAGCAGTCATATGTGGTATTAAAAGTGTGTATCTACTGACAGCCAATAGGTTGCTATATATGGCATTTCATTGATGTCTGTACTTTAGAATGTTAAGTGTGCCACATGACTTGCTCACAATTACTGTTTTATTGTCTTCCAGGGACATGTCTCACAACAGGAAACCTGCGTATTCCCCTGAGGAGGAGGAAGTCATTGCAGATGCCCTCATACACCATCACAACCTGCTGTTCTCCAGAACCAGCCAGGACCAGCATGGGTGCACTGCACTGTGGCAGGATGTTGTCCATCGGGTGAATGATGTAGGCATGCATAACCAGACTTATGAGCAGGTACGCCATCACTGCAGTGATTTAATCAGACATGTCCGGCAGCATGCCTCCGATGTCCACAGACAACAGCTTGCCACAGGTGGTGGTGCCGCAACACATCCCCCCCTCACCAGAGTGGAAGAGCTGCTCCTCAGCGTGGTGGCTCCTGGCCAACCAGTACAACACACCTGTGTCATCATGGAGGCCGGAGTCACCCAGCACGGCGATACAGAGCGTGCAGGTAACATGGCATATCTGTAGACCACTGTTAGCTCAATTGTTAGAACATGCATTTATCAGATGTGTACTGTGTATGCAGAAGATGTGGAGCCTGGTGTCATGCAATACTGATAATTTGGGACATTATCTGTATGCCTGTGACTGTCACCTCATGTACTACTGTAAAATTGCAAACTCACAGCAGCAATGCCATAGTTGTTGACACTGACAAACTGTCTCATATCCTTGCAGGTCCCTCTGGTGTGATAGCAAGACAGCAGACCCATGCTGGTGAGTGTTCTACATTTAATATAGCATATAACATGTGCATGTCATAGGAGAGTTGTAGGCCATATACACATGTTAAACACCTACACATAGTGCATGCTCTGCATGTTCTCTGTGGGACTATGCACATCCCAGTAACATGAGTAGCTGCCTCAAACACATGCAATACACAGAGCATCCCAAACAATTGGGGTACACTGTAGTGGACATTGTATAGGCAGAGTCAATACACATGCACACAACATACACCACTTTGTCATATGCAGTATGTGTTAATATGATACACATGGCATATGTAGACACCTGCTGTAAGGTCATACTCCAGTATCCCAAATGTCATCAACACAGCACACATACTATACCTGAGGGGTAGAGGCCTATCATGGGGCAGTGTGACACGTGTCAACACACAACACAGTCATGTTAGGCAATGCTCCCTATTGAACACCTGACATGCCCATGTAACAACTGGCTGTGAAATGGTAAATGTAGCCTAAGTGGTGCAGGTCAGGTACAGCAAGATAGTTGCCAGTGTGACATACATTAGTGGCCTTGAGTGACCACATGATGCTGCCTGATGATGGCTCATGGTACTACACTACATCCAGTTACAGTAACTACAGTACTACACATAGCATTCATTGTTATACACCTGACAGTTGTGTGCATCTGGCCATGGTATGTATACCTATGAGTGATGGTGCACAGGACATTGGAAAGCGTTTCAGACTTGCACTGCAATGTTGTGTCCATGTACACATTGTGTTCCAGGGTGAGGCCAATCATTGAACAACACACATGCATCAACGACATGTATACTGTTATCAACAAGGACTCTCTACACTCGCACTGCATGCTGTTGAGCAACACACATCCTGCATGCTGACACATGTGATAGGACTCTTTGGCTTGTGATACTGTACTCCACCATCAACCACTAATGAATATGTTCCATATTGCTGTTGGTGTGTGTGTGTGTGTCAACTTGACTGAGTAGTGTATTTGTGTGCATGTGTGCATGTGTGCATGTGTTCATGTGTGCATGTGTGCATGTGTGCATGTGTTCATGTGTTCATGTGTGCATGTGTGCATGTGTTCATGTGTTCATGTGTGCATGTGTGCATGTGTTCATGTGTTCATGTGTGCATGTGTGCTAACATCCTGTACAGATGGTAAAGTGTGTTTCCTGTCTCCCTCTCACAGGTGCTGAGGTATTGTTGGATGAGTGCAGCAGGGAACCTGAAGTCACTGCCACAAATAGTGAACATGATGATACATGTGTTGTGGCACAGGCAGGTTTGACAGGGTCTGTCGTTGGTCCGCCAATCGACAGTACACAGCTTTCCACCCCATCTATGTGCACATACATACTGCCAATACATCCCTCAACACCAATGGCCTTAGGTGAGGAACAGCATATGGTAGGCATTGACCAGGACAGTGTGGTATCTATGGCACATGCAACCCCACACAGCAGCCATGCCCAGACACCTGGAATGGTACCACATAGGCATATGTCCAGGGGTTCTCGTGGGAGCACCGCTGGTCGTAATGCCCCTGGCAGACATGCCCGCACAGGTCTCACAACCTCAGGTATGTTCCGGGCTGTAATGCAAGCACAGGCATGTATGGAACGGTACACCAGGTAGGGACTAAGGGCGCAGAGGGCTCATAACACCGCTATCAATGACAGTATCTGTGACCTTGCCGGTGCCATCTGTAATTACACCGATGTCATTGATAGACGTTGGGGGGAGACACTAGATGTCCTCCGCAATGTAATGTCCATGTGCCAGGACAGTGCAGGATGGCTGGGACGTCGACATGGACGTATGCCAGCAACATCATCAGCTGGCAGTCATCGCAGATGACACACAACTGCCATCTGCTTCCATAGTGACAGTATCAGCCCCAGCAATGTTGTGGCTGGGCTGTCGGTAGACCGTCTGAGACAACCACGTGCACGTGGCTCTGGCCAGTCCCAGCAGGGACATGGGTCCAGTCAACATCCCTCTGCCTCTGACGATAGTACCCATTCTGGCTTAGTACCCGATACTGTCCGTGTCACCCCTGCCAGGCACAGGTACTGTGTCCATGGCCAGAGACAGTGATCTGTACAGCCTGGCAGGTACAGTCTGTGGCTGTCCCACAACCTCCCATATTTGGCAGCCACAAGGGGGAACTGTGTGCATGCAGACACACACACATAATACCATCACCTAGGGCTAACACATGCACACACACATTACATCAACACTGACCCATACTGTACTGTTGTCCCTCACACACACACACACACACACACACACACACACACACACACACACACACACACACACACACATACATGTCGATTGGATGGGTCATTGTCGGGCTCTGGCAAACCAATAACACACCCTGTGCATATGATGAAACTGTGCCACCTCCTGTCATCTGTGACATTGATGCAGGAACAGGTTAACATGGTGCTGATGCACAGGGTGACCTAATAGCAGTGTAGCAATGTTAGCATGTTGTCAACAGTAAAGTGTAATGATATCCTTGTAGGTATATCTGAGCAGGCATGATGCATCAAAGCTATGATTATCAATGTAGTATTGTTTACACCAGTGTTAATTCCAAACATGGATTGTCCGCCCATGTGCCACTTGGCTGATGTGTGTGGTACTGGCAGCATGTGTTGGTGAGTGGACGTGCGTGTGATGTGTGCAGTACAGATTTCAAGGTGTACATTTGTGAACATGGTGGAGGTGCACTGTCTGCATGTACGTGCATGGTGGACACATGGGAAGGGTGACATGCCCTGTATTACACAGTGTTAACACTTCATATTTCCTATTGGTGTCCAGTATGCATTTTACTACACATATGTCACAACTTGGGTACACATGTGTGTATGACATGGTATGACACTATGCTGTGGGTGATACTGTTAATATCGGTCATTGGTTTGCATTCTGGTAGTGTACATAACCTCAACAGCCTGATTTTAACCAATCGTTAGATGATGTCTTGACAACTGACACACAGCTGTAGGATACACAGTAGCATTTGAATCATTCCGGTACTGTACTATACCAGTTACCAGTGGTATTGACCACCACACATTCCTGTGACCACTCCTGTTTGGCATGTGGCCATCCTAGGTACAAGCAGACACACTAGGGATATGTCCGTCCACATCTGGTAATGCATACAGTGGCCTACAATGCATTCTCTGGATTAGACACTTATCCTCCACAAGGGTATCATACAGACAGATACCTGTTGACAAACCCATGCTGTGAAGCTATGAGCCAACTATAGCATAGTCATCCACATTTACTACACATAGTATCCTGACAGTACCACATTGGTAGTAGCCCACAACATGTAGCAGGGGTACCGATGTGTACATACAGCCACATGTGATGTCATCTGTCCTTTGATATTCACATTCCCAAAGGTATGCTGATGTCCCTCAGTGTATCACATAAGCAATAAGGGGTCTGTATGCATATCCACGGAGTTGTTGTACACCTATAATGAATGCCCATTATTGACAGACTGTGTTGTGTTTGAACATGTCTGAAATATGCCCCAGGCATAAACCCTCACTCACACTATTCTATAGAAACTGTCATGTGTGTGTGTGACACAGATGACCTAGGGCACAGATCACTACAGTGGCTGGACTTGTCACATACATACATATGTGACCTACGGTCTGAGAAGCAGCAGCACCAACTGTCAATGGTAACAGATGTATTTGTGTTGAAAGCAGGCTTCACACCTATGAAGTGATTGAGGTCACATGTACATATATGTCTTGGCCACACAGTTACCAATTGAGGTCACATGTACATATGTGTATTTGCCACACAGATACCTGAAGTGTGCAATGCACATACTGTTGTTTTACTGATATGTCATACAGTAGTAAAAGCAAAACCCACAACACATTGATCACCAGCATAGCACACACACACTCAGCAATTGCAGGATTCAAACCCCTACTTAACTATGTTATGATACTAGAGAGATATGCATTACCACGACGCACTATATGCTTTATTGGGAGCTTTTATTTCCACTGCTATATTTGTGGGATACTGACATCATCAAACCTGCCAACGAGGAATTTACCTCTTTTAATGTGTTTTCACAGTCTCCAAAAAGGCCACTCCTCTCACAGGAAATGACACACCACACACACAGCAATTGCAGGATTCAAACCCCTACTTAACTATGTTATGATTCTAGAGAGATAAGCATTACCACGCTGCACTACATGCTTTCCACTGCTGTATTTGTGGGATACTGACATCATCAGACTTGCCAAAGAGGAATTCACCTCTTTTAATGTGTTTTCACAGTCTCCAAAAAGGCCACTCCCTTCAAAGGAAATCACACACACATAACAATTTCAGGATTCAAACCCCTACCTAGCTATGTTATGATACTAGAGAGATATGCATTAACACGATGCGCTAGATGCTTTAGTGGGAGTTTTCATTTCCACTGCTGTATTTGTGGGATAATGACATCATCAGACTTGCCAAAGAGGAATTCACCTCTTTTAATGTGTTTTCACAGTCTCCAAAAAGGCCGCTCCCCTCAAAGGTAATCACACACACACTCAGCAATTGCAGGATTCAAACCCCTACCTAACTATGTTATGATACGAGAGATACACATTAACACAACATGCTATATGCTTTATTGGGAGTTATCATTTCCACTGCTGTATTTGTGGGATAGTGACATCATCAGACTTGCCAAAGAGAAATTCACCTCTTTTAATGTGTTTTCACAGTCTCCAAAAAGGCCACTCCTCTCAAAGGGAATCACACACACATACACACACAGTCAGCAATTGCAGGATTCAAACCCCCTACCTAACTATGTTATGATACTAGAGAGATATGCATTAACACGATGCACTATATGCTTTACTGGGGGGCTTCTATTCTCCTGCTATATTTGTAGGATGCTGACATCATCAGACTGGACATGGTAATGTGTGTGCACTTTGTTTTATGCAATCCCAGGAATGAACCATGTGGGTCAGCAGGTGTTAACAGCTTGAACAGGACTCCACAATTCTTAGCTTGTGTGATCTATCTGTGGACAAATTGCCATTCCTTCATATGACAATACATATTTATGCACAGATTGTTGGTTTTGTGGATACGATGTGTCTGGGATGTTGATAAAGGGCTATTCAAAGTCTATGTGGGACGTGTGTAGCTCCTTTCAGTGATGTATGTCCTGGGTGGCTGCCTTGAAAACAGTCTAGCAGGTTTGGGAAACATGATCTGCCCATTAACATACCACAGTTGGTTGGGTTGTGTGTTTGTCGGCTTCCAATAGCTCTGTTTCTGACTGCAATCATGATGGACTCCATGGCCTAGCAGTTCAGACTTCATAGGCTTATAGGACTATAGTTCCCATGGTCTGTTGTGCACCAACACTTGTGGGGTGTGCCATATGTTGCTGTAACACATTCAACAGTTTAAGATCCTGTAGAGAGGGTGAGGCTCAACAGACTGTTCAGGTGCAGGGTCTGTTTGTTCTGTAGTTCACTTATGACACATATGGGGAAACAATGTTATCCAAGTGATGCCATTTTTTCGGCTTTGGGAGGAGCTGTTTACCCATTCTACATGTGATATCTCCTGGTATGATGATAGGGCCTTTTGTCAGTGGGAGGTGGGTATGTATGTATGGGCCTGTCTGACAGGATGTCGGCATTGTCAGTCAGGTACAGTTGGCCCTGACTCAGGACATATATGAGTGTACATTGCTATTTATGACATAGCTGAAGGAGGTGTCATGGTTCTGTCTGTACTCCTTCGCAGATAATCTTTCCAAAACACCGACAAACCTGACCACTAAACCCCTGTTATACTCTTTTACACACTTAACACACTACTGATCCTTTGTGATCAGTCAACAGAGTATGTCATCATAATATCCTGGCATGTCCAAAGGTCGGTTTCATGTGTACTCTCCAGTCCAGCTGGTGCATATTGGAATTTTGACGCAATGTTACAACTGCCTTATGTACACAGACAACCCTGTCCTCCTCCCAACAAACTCAGATATATGTGAGAGATGCAACTATATAGACAAACAGGAGGCTGAGCTCTCTCGACCAGTGACTGGCACAGTCTATCAGGTGGTGAAGGTAACCACACACACCACAAATCCAGTCTCACATAGACCTATAGCGACAGCAAACCAAATACATTACCACACAAAAACATACTCAGAGGCTCTAAATAAACTCTGCCTAAGCAGCAGAGACATCCAAAGCAGACACCCAAACAACTGCTACCCCACAACAATACCCACATATCACATAGTTCACAAAGTCAGTGTGCCACACAGTCACTGCCCTTAGGGCTAAACAACACACCTAATACACTTGTAATAGGTGACTCTTATTGTCAGACACACTGACGTCCCACTCACCAGGCTGAACAAGGAGAAGGTCACTTTGAGCTGTCTGTCGGGTGCCAGGATCTGCCACATAACACATGCACTCAGGTCACTCCAAAGCAAGTACAAATATGGCTCCATCATTGTCCATGCTGG
Source organism: Protopterus annectens (assembly GCF_019279795.1). Taxonomy (NCBI): domain Eukaryota; kingdom Metazoa; phylum Chordata; order Ceratodontiformes; family Protopteridae; genus Protopterus; species Protopterus annectens. The sequence continues at coordinate 1,600,089,690 of NC_056741.1, read as the reverse complement.
TGTGAAAACCCTCAGACGTTCCTCCCTGGACTACATGACAAGAGACATAGAGGAGCTCTCTGATCATGTAGCCCAGGCCAGTATGACCCTGACCTTGTGTAGCATCTTACCCTCACCAAGAATGATGTCACAGTATACAGACAAACTGATCACTTTTAACAGTTGGCTAACATATTGGTGTCATTCAAAGGGGATCCAGTGTCTGTCAGCCTGGGATGACATGCTCGACATGCCATGTAGCTTTGCTATGGTCAGCTTGCACCTGTCACCCCTAGACTTTCAAATACTGGCTAAGGCTCTTGCCACCCCCATAGTGGCTTTTTTAAGTGAGGCTCAGAAGACAAACCCACCTCCATAGACGTTACAAGGTAAAAGAAACTAAGGGTAATGCTGCTCAACAACAGATGTCTAACCCTCAGAATGCACGCACTCAGGACTCTCCTCAGTATGGAGACTGTCGATATCTGTGCAGTAACAGACACCTGGTTCAGGCTCCCAAAAGCACACCAGCACTACCAGGTTTTAATTCATACCATGCTTTTTGGACACAAGACATGGACCGGCCAACAAAAATAGGGGGAGTATCCATATACATCACACATACACACATTTCCAGGTTAGTAGCACTGCACGAAGCATCAGAGACCATACATGTGCAACTAACAGTGGCCCAAACTGCCTTTCAGTTTGTAGACTGCTACAGACCACCCTCCCAAACTCAGGAACAACACTCTGTATTCCTGGGAACACTGGAGAATATGAAGGTCTCTCCAAACACCATTATATTGGGTGACTTCAAATACACAAACATTGACTGGGAATACTACTCAAGCACCAACACCCTCACACAACAGTTGCTAGGATTTATAGACTCAAATGCTATGGCACAACTGGTCACCACACCCACAAGAGGGGAAAACATATGGGACATGATCATTACCAACATGGGGACTCTGTGTTCCACACCAGAGGTATACCCCTCATTGGTAAGGTCAGCCCATACATTTATCTCACTGGACATACATATCCCATCCACACCCCCATCCTAGGTAATCTCAGTGAAGAACTTCTCAAAAGCAAACGTCACACTTCTACAAACTGAGGTGGTATCCGTCAAAGACCCTGGGACAGTGGTAAATATGGCTCAGACCACTGAATCCTTTACAAACGCATTCTATGGACACCTACTGGAATGCATGGATTGTGCTATCCCAAATAACAACAAGACTCACTCCTCCAAAGGCAGGGGACCTGTCTGGTGGACCACGGCCATTAATAAGCTATACAATGAAATGAAGAGGCTACTACATGATAGAGCACAATCCCAAAAAGGGAAGGCATCTCTGATCAGTACTAGCAAAAAGCTACGATCACTCATTAATCCATCTAAGATCCGCTTCTAATGGAAACTTGCAACAGACACTAAGGACAATCACAAGGCCTTCTTTAGTTATGTCAAGAACCTGGGTGGAAACTCCCAGATATGCTGTGAGTTACTGCATAATGACAAAACATACACTGAACCCACTGACATTGCCAACATCCTGGCAAACAGGTTCAGTGCAAATGTTTCCCCCCATCCCCCCTAAAGTGCAAATGTCCATCCCAACAGGGTGTAGCCTCCCTGACATCACAGATGAACAGGTGAGTGCTGCCCTCTCCAAAGCAGACAACACAGCATCAATGGGACCGGACAGTGTCCCGGCCTGCGTCTTACACGAGCTTCATGATGAACTTAACACTCACATTAAGTCACTGTTCAATATCAGAGTTACTACAGGATATGTACCCAAGGAATGGCATACAGTAACAGTATTCCCGCTCCACAGAAGTGATGCCACAAGGGACCCTGGACAATATCGCCCTATAAGCCTAACTAGCCTGGTCTGAAGAGCTATGGAGCGTATCGTCATTGAACCCATACACATAGACATCGGGAACCTACAGACACTGGATCCTACACAATTCATCTTTGTTGTGGGCAGATCTTGCCTCCTGAACCTGTTCAACGTCTTTAAACAGTTCCCAGGTCCATAGACATAGAGAAGGTTGTCCACACAGCCTACCTGGAGCTCGCAAAACAGTTCAACACAATACCCCCCTCGGGCATTATACATAAGCTCACCGGCTTCGATATCGACACATATGTCACAAGATGGATTGCTAACTGGATCATGGATAGCACCCACATGGTCAGTATTGCAGGTGCCATGCCTGACTATACACCAGTTACACATGGCATCCCTCAAGGCTCAGTTCTGGGACCTCTCTTGTTCAGTATATATTTCTCAAATGTACAGGCTAACACAGGAGGAATATGGCTGACCATGTTCACATATGACTGCAAACTGGGTGCCATAATCAACTCTCCAGCTGGCACAAGCATCCTCAAAAAGGGTCTCACAGAGATGGATAACTGGTGCCAGAGCCATGGCCTACAGCTAATTGCCATTAGATGCATAGTCATCCCCTTTGGGAATAACAACGTTCCCACACATTACCACATAGGTGATAATCCATCACGTATGGTGGGTGTTATTAGGGATTTGGGGACACGAGTAGTTAGTACTCTCGCCTTTGACAATCACATTGCCAATGTGGTTAGACAGACCTTCTATATAGCCCACCTTATCCCATAAGGTTTCACATCTAGATCAAGTGGGGTAATTGTGCCCCTATACTCATCAGGCCCATGCTTGGATACAATGCCCCATTTCGGATGTACCTTACCCAACACCTGCAGCAACTGTAATGGCCACTAAAGTACCTCACCAAGTAGATCTAGGGACTCACACAGATGTCCTGCGCAGTTTGGCTATGGTAACCCCAGCTCTACTCAGTCGCTTACCACCTACTCAGAAGCAATCTGTGCCTGTTGTTTAAAGCCATGTCCAACCCAGAATTAATGGACATGCTTCACCTCAGGACATCCGAATCCCTTAGAGCTACACGCTCCAGGGACATAAACCTCAGCACTGATATTAATAAGACATGCTGGAGGGGAAGATTACTATCCCAGAGGCTCCACTCACTCTGGAATGAGATCCCAGTACTGCATACACAGAACCCCCCACTGACCAACTGCAGCAAACATCTTGACATGTGGATAGGTGATCGTATGTTTAGCCCTGGGATATCTTCTGGGTCCCTGCTAGACAGAGGCACAATAAACTAAACATAAGTGGGCTATCTTGTGTGACCTACTATTCACAGGCACAGTCTACTAATCCAACAGGGTTGCGAAAGCCAAACACACTCTGGCTAGGCTTATACATGCCCTAGGGCAGATAGCCTAGTATCAACCTTTGAACCTATGATAATGTTCGGGATGCACATTGTTTATTGATGATACTGATTGCAGGTTTTGTTTCTTCTTTGCTTTCCCACTTTCTATGAACAACCTAAGTATCTGCAGAACATATTTGATTATGACAGGGTTCCACTATATTTTATATGTGTCTGTTGTCATATAACTGTGTGCACAAGGCAGATTGATGAATAGTGAGAGGTTCCTGGTTTACCACATGCAACTGCCGGATATGTGTGGCCCACTGCTGTACTCAGACATGGCCTAAGTGTGCGAGCATGCCCAGTTCGGCCTTTCAGTGTTTTGTTGCCTGACATTTGTCTCATTTATTCAAGTGTGTGAGCATGCCCAGTGTGACCTTTCAGTATGTTGCTGGCTGAGGTCCACTACATTTGTTGATGTGTGTGAACATTACTAATATTAACATTTATACTATATGTGTGTTAAAAATCAGGTTCTATTCTTACTGCAGGGCTCACCTTTGTGTCTTAACTCGACAGGGACTGTGCCTGCAGGGTTTCCATGAGATACTTTGCATAGACTTATCAACATTTCTTCATACAAGCTGACCACTGACATACTGTCATGGTTTAGTGGTTCAGCACTATAACTATAGTGCACAGTATCCTGGATTCGAGGACTGTCACTGCTTCATATTTTCATACTGGGCAGAACAGACTGCTTCTGGAACAGTGAAGCAAATATGACCATGTTTACCTGCTTTTGCTGAACTATGCCCAACTTTGACCAAACTTGCACAACATTGCTCAATGTTAACCAACACTGCTGAACAGTTCCCAATATTGCTCAGCATTGCCAAATGTTGTGCTACTTAGTGTGTGCAATTTTGTTTACATATACTAAATAGTGGTAAGAGCTGTTTAGCACTGCTTTATATTGCTTAACACATGGCAATCATGCCTCAGGTGGTGCTGCAGGGCTGCCTATGTCGGATGCACATATTACACTCCCTATACATGTTTGTTAACAGGTAGTGTCAAGTTAGGCACCCTTTTTACTATATGTGCGAGTCAGAGAGGGGTATAATTTCCAGGGTTCCTACTGAGCCAGTGTATATGTTATGTGTTGCCTCTTTGCCAAGGCCAAAGCATACTGGGCACGCCTCCTTCTGCCTACTGGGGCAGGCTCAGGTTGTTCCTCCTCTGAGTCACGCTCTGCCTGTGATGGCCTTGGCAATGGTGGGGGGCTGTTTGGCCTGGCCCTATGCTGCTCCTGCTGCAGCTGTTTTCACAGGATCATATTATGTAGCATGGCACATACCATGACAATTTGGGTACATGTAGTTGGTGAGTACTGCAAGGCTCCACCAGATGTGTCCAGGCACTGGAACCATGACTTGAGCAGCCCAAACACATGCTTGATTACATTTCGTGTTTGTGCGTGTGCCTCATTATGGCGTACCTGTTCAGGTGTGTGTGCATTTCTGATGGGTGTCATCAGCCACGGCTCGAGTGCATATCCAGCATCCCCCATTAGGTGACCATGAGGGATGTCCCCATTGGCAAATGTCTGGTACAGCTGTGTCAGATGCCAGATATGGGAGTCATGGTAGCTTCCAGGGCAGCCAGCACACACATTCATTATTATGCCCTGGGCATCACACACGACCTGACAGTTGATGGAGGGGAAACCCTTCCAGTTATAGTAGACCCTAATCCGCTCACCAGCTGGTGCTTTGATGCATATGTGCATGCAGTCTATTGCACCCACTACCTCAGGGTATTCCGCTATTTGCTGGAAGGGATGCATATTGCTGGCCAATACCTCACGGGAATTGGGGAAATATACATGATCACTGACATGTGCTGACATGGCATTCAGGAACTGGTGCAGTACCCTGGATGCTGATGCCTGTGAAATCCCCATCATATCACCAGTTGGTCTCTGGAAGGTACCTGTTGCTAGTATTCTTAGGCCAACACATACCTTGGTTTCCATTGGGATGGGTTCCCCTCTGTTGATTCTGTGTGTGAGGGGTGGCCTGCACAGTTCAACAATTTGCTGCATGAGGTCTCTGTCAACTCTATAGCGCTCCACTATCTCCAGCTCATGTAGCCCCTGGGCCTGTACACTCTTCCCCGTCTCCTCACTGTGGGTTGCTCAGCAGCATTCGCATTGTCACCACCCTCAGCATGTTGCATATGTCGCCTTATAACAGCAATGGCAGCCCCTAACATTTCTTTGTCTCAGTAAAGCTTTTTCAGTTTTCACTTCTATTAGCTTACTGCAGTGTTGCAGTGTCTCTGAGAAAAACATAGTGGAAAGTTGTTTGCTAAGTTTTAAGTGCTGGGCTGGGCTGGGCTAGTGTACTGCCTGTGTAATTGCCTGATGCTGATTGTTTTCACCTGCTAGCTCTGCTAGTACTCCCTGGTTAACTTCCTACTATTTGTTGTGCTTCCTTTTCCCTTTCTGTTTCCTCAGGGGGGCAGCGCCGCACACACAAGTGCAAACACGCGCACACCAGCTCACACACGCGCACACATGCTTACACAGACTAAAACTTGCTTATTCTTGCTAAAACGCACGCACACAGGTGCAAACGTGCTTACATGGGTTTCAACAACCTTACACTTGCTTACTCCGGCTTAAACACACGCACACAGGTGCACACAGGCACACAGGCTTACTCGGTTTTACAGGCGTGCACACACATGCATACACATTGCAGGCACTTCTACAAGAAACTTTAGTGTTGTTCACGGCATACACCTTCAATTTCTTGCCTTTAGCTAGGGTACCTGTTGACACACCTCTTCCAGTGATGAGTAACTGACAGCAGACACATGCCACTCTACTCCAATGAGCTTCACTTCTTTCAGACATACCCCCCTCATGATGTCACCTATCTTCTACTCTGATACTCCCCTTATCCTACTCCTACACTCCACTGACTGTGCTCTTTTGCTATGTAAACTTGGGATTCACTATCCTTACCATCATTTACATAGGATTGCCTACTAATGCTTGATTATATCTCTTAGACTGAGCTTCCCCCTTTAGCAACCTCTACTCGATAGCCATGTTGTCTTTGGACTGCCATTCCCTTGCATTGTATATTAGGGATTACTATAAAATCCACATTTGTGGATTTTAATTATTGGTTTTCTGGTTTTTAGAGCACAGCACATTTGCGCGGCGCTGCGCTACGCTTAAACATCGGCGATCTGGATAAAAAAAAGTATTTTATTTTAATTTTGCATCGGTGAACATAGCCAATAGCCATATTTTTGGCCATTGGCATGCTTCCTCAACTGGATGCATCCGTTTTTTGGAGCTGTCACGGCTCCGTTTTGCTATTTGCAGAACCGTACTCAGTTGTCAATGGAGTACATTTCTGCAAATAACACTACTCTTACTCGGACAGGTTAGGGTTTCCTGAATCACAAATTTACCTCATTTGCATAACTTTCAGCAGCAAATGAGATAATTTGCATAACCTAGCCCTGTCCGTGTAAGAGGAGTTTTAGGAGCTCTCTTGCATACCCCTGCCGGCTGTTCCTGGATCACTCTGTAGACATGTTGGCTGCATGGAGTCTTACTCTACTCTTAGACTCTGTGCAAGCCTTCGTGAATCCAGCCCATAGTATCTATTACCATTAACAACATATGGCTTGCTAGATACTGTCTCTCACTGATGGACAAAAATTGAAGGCCTTTCTTTTACACCACTGTTTAACAAATAGCTTAAATTATCACTCAGCAAGTGAGCAGTTCACTAAACCAAAATTTGCATCCACTTTCCGCAAGTAGATTTGTTATACAAAGCTATTTTTTTTTTGTGGCTGTTGGCCCCCATATTTAGATTACTTTGAATATTACTGGTGCTGTAATAAACAGGGTATATTTTTAATTGTAATCCAAGGAAAATATTAAACAGTAATCCTTTCTCTATCAATGTCTTTCAAATATTTGCACTAATGTTTAATTTTAGAATGTTTATTATTTTATTTATTCATGTGATAACAGGGTAAGTGAACTTGTCTGAGGACAATTTCAGCTAAGACCCAAACTAAGTGCAAATATATACAGACATTATGTGTGTGTGTGTGTGTGTGTGTGTGTGTGTGTGTGTGTGTGTGTGTGTGTGTGCGCACGCATGTGCACGCATGTGTGCGTGTATTTTATATATATATATATATATATATATATATATATATATATATATATATAAATGCGTGTGTATGAATTTAATTTGATAACTGGGTAACTAAGTTGGTCAACAGACCCTCTTTAGCCACATCCTGGGCACCATGGTGTATGACACAAAAGAAAATTATACATACACTAAGGAATACACAAAGCTGCTTTTAATATGGTTAAGTAACAAAGTAGACATATTGCATTTTCATGCAATTTAAAATTATAAATGAGAGTGATATTGTTATTATTATTATTATTACTATTATTATTATTATTACTATTATTATTATTATTATTACTATTATTACTATTATTATTATTACTATTATTATTATTATTATTATTATTATTATTATTTTTAGTAGTAGTAGTAGTAGTAGTATGTACATTTAGGGTAGGCATTCAACCAATGGTCATTTGTTAGAAGTATGTCATTACAAGAAATGAATGACTACAGCATAACCTGCAAGGATTAGCCACTGTCATAGAAGCAAGAGCATTTACAGGCATTAAACATTAGTTGTCTTAGTTTGCTAAGGCAGCTAATTCCAAATGCTAGGAATATACCAGAGAAAGGTATTTCTCCTGTACAAGTTGTAAAATGAGGTCTAATGGGAGGAATGTTATCTTCCTAGCTGTCTCTAAATGTGCAATTAGGGTGTTTGATTTGTAATGTTGTTTTTTTTGGGGGGTGGAGAGTGAAACAGTGTCCCATTTTTATCAGCTTGCAGATTTGACAGCTAAGCAGAAATGTGGCACTGTAATTTACAGATAGCCAATTACTTTACACTTATAGAAGCTGGCAGTGACGAGCATGGGGATCTGTAAGAAAAACAGCTCTGCAGATGCTGTTCTCAGTAGTTTGTATTTTATGTTTGTCTGAGATGGAATGTAAGGTTACAAGAGGGATCCCATATTTGATTTTAGGGAAAAGCACATTTTAGCTACGACATTATGTGCTGAAGTGGCAAGAAGGTATAACATTCCATAGCATAGTTTTAGTTAGAAGAGTCTTTTGCTAATAATATTGTCAGTATGCTTAACCCTTAAAAGAATAGGGTTCAAGGTGATCCCTAGGTAATTCTGTTCTGTTACTAGTGGTAGTAGGTTGTTGTCTGTACCACTAATAATTAATGTAAATACCTTAAGTTCTAGGCAAGGTAATCTTTATTACTGTAGTGGCAGTTGCACTAGAGAAGGCAGGTAGACCCCTTTGTAACTGAAAGTCCAGTCAATTTATTACTACTGAAACAGTTAAAAACAAAGAGCATTCAGACAGACTCACAATTATATTCAAACGTCCTTTTAGAAGTAAAATTTTCGTTGTTTGATGATGCTATTTTAACAATTTTAGAGTGAAATGAAAATATACCAGTGATGTACTTTATTAAAAACCTTTGCAATGATGGCAAATTAAAAAAGTAACTAATGCTTCAGTAATACATTATATCACTACATGTTGTTTTTCAACATATGTCCCAGTTTCCTTTCACAAGCCAACAATGCGCCATACCTGAATTATTGATTCTCTAAATTGTCTTTTGGTGTGTGCGTGTGTATGTGTGTGTGTGTGTGTGTGTGTGTGTCTGTGTGTGTGTGTGTGTCTGTGTGTGTGTATTCCCTGGTGGCAGACTATCAGTTCTGCATGAGTTTCTATGCCTTGAACCCAGTCAGTGCCAGATCTGGCTCTGTTTCCATCTGATCCCAGCTTTGATTGAGTCACCAAAGAATGAATGATAGAATGAGTTTTGATCTGGTTCTCATAAAAGTTCTGATCGTATGAGGGAAAAAACCCTTGAAAAAACAGAGTGCATTAAAGTAATTAAATAATGCCATATAGTGAGGTTGTGGTCTTCCTTGTTCTTCTGGAAGTACATCCCGATATGAACTCCCATCAACAAACACTATAAGCACTGTGCACTCATGCATTAACTGTACTGCAGTTTTAGAATACTCTGTGAGACATTTAGTCTAATACTCCACATTTAGAGATTTGAGGGGTTTATGAACATGTGTGCACATTTCTCATTGCAAAAGCCAAAGTATAAATAACGGTGAATAAACACCATTTATCTTGTGTGGTTATTGGACATTTTGTATCTGGATAGTCTCTGTGTAGTCCCAGTAGAACATCTAAGGTCCATTTACCTTGAACATCTTAAAGAATGAGGAAGTGATTTATTTTTTTTATTTATTTCAACTTGATAGCTGGGTAAGTGGACTGTTCAGCAGACTCTGTTCAGCCAAGACCCGGACCAGATAGGGAGATAAATAAGGATTTAAGTAAAGAATTGTATAAGAAAGAAAATGGCAGCACTTTATCTTTCAAGTATATGAAACACCCAAAAGTGCATAAGGTACTTCGCAATAGTGCCTAGATACTGTCTAATTACACACAAGAGTAAAATAATATTTACAACAGAATAGATGGGATTTTCAAATACATTTGGTCATGATGAAAATGTGCCTACAGCACTAGGAATTTGTATTTCTATCTGGATTTTAAAAAGTATGAGTATTGCAAGAGAAGGTATACTAATATAATAAGTCAGGGCATCTACATCAGTGGGGCTGAACAAGAACATTGCTCCTGTGAATGAGGGTGACAAGCAATAGTTGCTTTTAGCTGTTGTCCTGGAAGCAGTTGCAAGTTGCAGCACTGTTCAGACTCTCTCTTTTAGCTTGTATTTTCATGGTTACTAAGTAGATTGTTCTCTTTCCCCCAGTGCTGGTATATGCTTCCAAAATGGAGGTACCAACATTAGGAGAAGGCTTTTCCACCTGTAGTGGTTTCAAACCTCGGCCTGATGAGGGAGGGATCTTCCAGACTATCGCTGAGGGTGTAGCTAATTGGTCTAATTGATATTGTAGATTGTAAGGGCATACAATGACCTTGATAAACACAAAAGCCAGAAGAAGTAGCTGGACTGAACCCACGCAAAGTAATGCAGGTTGCAAATCACCACACAGTTATAAAATGCAGAATCCACTTTATTAACTTCAGACCAAAAAAGTCCAAGGGAGCGCTTTCGTCCATAAAGATCTAGACTTCATCAGACAATTTACCCAACATAGTTACTTCCTTCTTATACAGTTCAAACAGGAAGTTCCACCCAGTTATAAACTAATCAATTATGCCATTAAAAGCAGAACATTTACAGTCACTGAATTTAAAAAGCAGACAAAATATACAAACTGAAAAAGTTCATGGAACACACCACCCTAAAAACACACTATATATAAGCGCTACTTCATAAAATGACAATGTACAATACATAATTAAATATGTAGAATGTGTTAAAACAATAAATATGTGTAATTAAATACTAAAAACTAGATATAGTAGAAAATGTTAAGAGAAATAAATATACTTAACATAATAAATACTGAACATGTGAATTATTTAAAATGTTAAAATGTTAAAATGCATAATGGAGAAATATATATATATATATATATATATATATATATATATATATATATATATATATATATATTTTTTTATTATCTTTCCAGTGCCTTTAGTTTTAAAATTGGGCTAATGGAAATACGCTTATTCAGGCCTGGCCAGTTCCCAGCATTCAAACTTAATTGCCAGTATAATTCTCTTTTCTCAAGTAATAGTGACCATGCCCCGCCCCTCATGTTGGTACTGATATTGTCTATAATAAAAAATTGGAACTTATGGCCATTATACTCCAAAACATGTTTTCTAAGAGAATTCATTTCTTTTTTATTTCTTATGTCATATAGGTGTTCGTATATGCGATTTTTTAACTTTCTGTCAGTCTTGCCTATGTAAAAGCAAGAACAGGTGGTACACATGGCACAGTAAATCAGTTTCTCCGAGTTACAGTTGCATTTCTGATTGATTCTGATTTCGATATTATTAATGTCAAAAATATTGCCTTCTTTAATGTAACTGCAATAGTTACATCTGCCACATTTGTTCATAGAGCCTGACCTGTGGTTTGGGTAAGAGTTACTGCTCTCAGATATGTTTTTCATATTCTTGCCTTTCTTATAGACCATAATAGGTTGTGGTCCTATTAGTGGTCTGATGTTCTTGTCATGTCTCAAAATAGACCAGTTTTTTTTGTTAAGATGTTTCATAATATGTAACTATCTTGTGTGAATACAGTGATGAAAGAAGTCTTATAATCATTCTTACTTGTAACATTGTCAGTGTCTTGATTACTGGTGGAAGGACCACTGTCAGTCATATTACAAGAAAGTAAAGGTACATAAAACCCACGCTCTGTCTTGTTAACCACCTCAATCATTATATCACTAATGAACTTACAATGATAGCCTCTTTTTTGAAACATATTTTTCAAGTTGTCACATTCATGTAAATATTCATCAATACCAGATACCATACGAGCTGCACACATGAACTGTCCCTTAACTCTTGCTTTCTTTTGTTTGACTGGGTGTGTGCTAGAAAAATGCAATAGTGAGTTCGAATATGTGCTTTTCCTAAAGATTTTTGAAACAAACATCTTATTTTCATAATCCTTTTCCAGTAAAATTTCTAAAAAGGAAATTTTGTCAAGGTCTCTGGTATAGGTGAACTTTAGAAATTCTGTGGTGGTTCCAATATATTTTATAAACTCATAAATAGTATCAACAGGTCCATCCCACAGAACAAACATATCGTCCAAAAACCTGGTGTAAAATTTGATGTGCTCAAAATAACATGAAGAAAAGAGAATTTTTTTTTCTCCCATTGCCTAACTACAATATTTGCATATAAACCACCACATGCAGACCCCATAGCCACCCCTTCTTGTTGTAAGTAAATTTCTTTGTTAAACAAAATGAAGTTGTTTTTAAGGACAATTTCCATCAGTTGTGAAAAGACCAAGATCTGGAAGTGTGAGATATCTTTTTAATATAAGAAATCTGTAAACCACTCCAAACCAATTATGTGAGGTAGGACTGAATAAAGGTCCTTAATATCGATAGTAATAAAAACAAAAGTGTCCTTGAAATGTATCTTATCTATAGCTTGTAAGAAGCTCCATGAATCCTTGCAGATATGTGTCGCACTCAATATGAGTTATTTTAACTTATTGTCGAGATATCTTGCAAGGGGGGTGGGTAATGGACCCCTTGGAGTCTACTATGGGTCGCATGGGTGATTGGCTAAGATTTTTATGCAATTTTGGCAGCTCAAACATGACTGATATTTTAGGATAGGGAACAAAGAGAAAATTAAGCACATCAATAGAAACTGAACCCTCTATAAATAAATCTTGGAGTTCATTCCTTATATGCTGGTAAGAAGTGTTCAATTTATTAATGGATGATATTAAATATGCTTTTCCTTCTAGAATACAAAGCATTTTCTTGTTATAGTCCTCATAGTCCATTAAGACAACACCTCCACCTTTATCAGGTTTCATAATTTAATAGTTTGTGAAACGATTTTTATTTCGTCCATTACCTTTTTCTCATTCATGTCGGAGTTCCTACTAGAAAGCTTAGAGTTACGTATATCTAACTCACACATGTTCTCAAAAAGTTGGACAATGGGATGAAGTGGGGGTTTATATGTACTAGAGATGGCTAAAGGGTTGACAAAGGAACCAGGTGCAGAGTTTTTAAAAAGAATATTCAAGTTCAGCTTTCTTGTATACATTCTAAAATCCATAATAGTATTAGAAACATCTAGGGGCTGTGGGGGTACAAAGGTGAATCCTTTGGCAAACAAATCACAGTCTTCAGAATTAACAGCAATGCTGGAAAAATTGTACACATTAAAGTCACCTAAAGTGTTGATAACTAAGTGGCAGGGTGGGAGTAAATGGTCCATATCATCACCTAAATTGTTTGGTGGTGAATGCAACAAGTTAGTTAAAGTCACATTTACATCCTGTTGTTCCAGGACTGGTACTTCTTCCCCCTCTGTTCACCATCCCTCCCCTCTTCCAATGGTTGTTCCTGTTTATCAAGGCCATATCCCAAGTGTTGTTCCCTGGGAACCTTTGTTCCTCAGACGGTCTGAGCATCTCAGGGGGGAAACTCTTCCATGTCTAAAAAAACCTGACCAGAGTTACTAGTTGAAGGATTATCAGTACCAGTAACATCACTGTTACTGTTTCCAGGATTCCCATTAGAATAAGTATATTTTTTGCCCCATTCCTGGGAAGGGGGAGGTCTGGGATATGCTAGGTCATTACTATAGTCATTTCTGTCCCTATACAGTTTCTTAGTTTTACGAAGTTTAATAGAACTTACTAGATCCATACTCTTAAAAATTCTCACATGCTCAACTTTGTGTTGTTCATAATGTAAATGTTCACAAATCCTATTATCAATATCAGAAACAGAAGCAGACAATTCATTAATTAAAACATCATTATATTCTACTATCAAACGCATATATTCTATGCCATGTCTATCAAATAAAGCAAATAGCTCTTTAAATAGTTCAGAATTGTACTGTAACCCATTAGGGTAGTACCACATTCTTAAACCTTTTGGCACTATATTGTCCTTAATACATTCTCTAAAATAAGCACTGAAGTCTCTTAATTTTACAAAGTTTGTAATCAAACTGATCAAAAAGAGATGGTAAATCATTGTTACCAGTGTCCATTGTGATTCTCTCAGCTTCACCAAAGGAAAACGTTTCTGCAAGGCAGTCTTGTAATGCTGGAACTGTGCCTGCCGACAGATTAATATTCACAGACTGATTAATGTGTTGTCCACAAGGTATAGATGCATTAATACCGTCCTTTCTATTAGAAACATTCAAAAAATGTCCATTAGAAGGTTGTTGAGAGTTATTTGAAAGAGAAACATCACTTAAAACATGCTACAGGCTTGTGGAAGCCATTTTTTTTATTATAGACAATATCAGTACCAACATGAGGGGTGGTGCATGGTCACTATTAATTGAGAAAAGAGAATTATACTGGCAATTATGTTTGAATGCTGGGAACTGGCCAAGCCTGAATGAGCATATTTCCATTAGCCCAATTTTAAAACTAAAGGCACTGGAAAGATAAAAAAAAAATTATATATTTCTCCATTATGCATTTTAACATTTTAGCATTTTAAATAATTCACATGTTCAGTATGTATTATGTTAAGTATATTTATTTCTCTTAACATTTTCTACTATATCTAGTTTTTAGTATTTAATTGCACATATTTATTGTTTTAACACATTCTACATATTTAAATATGTATTGTACATTGTCATTTTATGAAGCAGTGCTTATATATAGTGTGTTTTTGGGGTGGTGTGTTCCATGAACTTTTTCAGTTTGTATATTTTGTCTGCTTTTTAAATTCAGTGACTGTAAATGTTCTGCTTTTAATGACATCATTGATTAGTTTATAACTGGGTGGAACTTCCTGTTTGAACTGTATAAGAAGGAAGTAACTATGTGGGGTAAATTGTCTGATGAAGCCTGGATCTTTCTGGATGAAAGCGCTCCCTTGGATTTTTTTGGTCTGAAGTTAATAAAGTGGATTCTGCATTCTACAACTGTGTGGTGATTTGCAGCCTGCATTACTTTGAGTGGGTTCAATCCGGTTACTTCTTCTGGCTTTTGTGTTTATCTGCTTCAGTTTGTGCTTTGTGACTTTTATACAATGACCTTGGTTAAGTAGTCTGGATTGTAGTGAACTGAATTATAGTGATGCATGTGAGTCTGCAAGGAGAACAAACCTGCCCATGTTGTTTTCAAGAATTAGTAATTATTTATTTGCTAAAGACTGAGTGGAAGGTAATAAAGGGAAGACAATATTCACGTTTGACTGAGATATTTCTTGCTAGAGTACATTTAAAATGGGTTGATAGCCTCAGGAAACTAACCTTGCTGCAATGAGTTGGGGGGGGGGGGGGGTTAGCCTTAAAGGACCAGAAGGAAAGTATGGGATTATGAGGTTGCCAGAAAGGGCTTGCATGTGTAGGCAGCAATGCTTTAAGTTAGATAGTATGTGATATTAAACTGATTGTTTTTCTGTATACTTAATGTGTCTAGTTAGCTGCTGGACTATTTGTTCCAACCTAAATTGTAGGAGCATTCTATGGAGAAGATTGGTTATGGGGCCTCAGGCATTAATACTGAAGTTACCTGGAATTATTGTGTTGTTTTTAATACCAATGGGAAAAGTTTAAAATAAGAGCTGTTGCATGGACTGAATGGAAGGGGGAGGGAGGGGGGAGCATGTGTCAAACCTGTGTTTAGGTGAGTGTGATCATCTAGGAGAGATCTATTACAATCCATTTAAGGCTTCTATCAGTGTTTGTATTGGACTTTTGAGATAAGAGCTATTCTAAGACACGTATTTTACTTATTAACAATGCTGGACCTACACCTTGCCTAAGTCCTGGTATATTATCATAAATTTGAGAGTAGTTTGACCAATATATGGGGAGGGACAAAATTCATCTCTAAGCCAAGTTTCTTTAATGCCTAGAGTATCAAAATTTTCATCATTTAGCCAGGCTTCCAGTGCCACTAACTTGTTATGACTACTAGCACTATTTAAGCAGAGAATTTTCAGGTCTTAATTTTGACATGGTGGATGGTTATTGGATTACAGGGAGTTGGCAATGCTTATGGCAATGGAAGGACTGTTACTAAAGGGAAAAGGTCCGAGGTTAGTTCAAATGTATTCAGAGAGGGCAGTTTTAAGGAATAGGTAATAAATATTGCAAAGGGATTTTTTTTAAGAAGTGAGTATGGGATGAGATGATTTTGTAGTAGCTGGAGCTGTGCAATGTATTGTTTTTTAAGTAGTTTGTAATGTTTGAAATGTAGATGGGGTATCTCTAGTTTGACACAGGAGAATGTCATGCTATTGTGGGATATTGTTATGCGATATGAGTTGCTAGGGATTGGGTCAGATAGGTTTAGGAACTGAAGCAATGAAAGTAAGAGTATTAGGGTATGAGGATGGAGAAGCGGAGTAGCTTGAGTTTGTTATTGTTAATGTTGTGGGATAAAGGGAAGTTAGCAAACACTGCATGGAGTGTTTTAATTTATGAAGGACTGAGTGGAGAGGTAAAAGGTAAAGCCTGCAGGAAGTAAAGAGATTTTGACCTAGGAAGGAGAAAGGCTTAGGGGACAGTGGCTGGAGACTGGGGGGAGGAAGGAGGTGTGCCTGGATTAAACAACTGTATTGATACTGGTGGTGGGTGGGAATAATGAGGGTAGGTTGAATAGTGAAGTTGATGTGGAGCTGCTCATAATATGGCTGAAGGCAGAAAGGCTATATAACCCGTCTCATGTGCCATTCTCCAAAAACA
This sequence comes from Protopterus annectens, assembly GCF_019279795.1. Taxonomy (NCBI): domain Eukaryota; kingdom Metazoa; phylum Chordata; order Ceratodontiformes; family Protopteridae; genus Protopterus; species Protopterus annectens. The sequence continues at coordinate 1,600,072,951 of NC_056741.1, read as the reverse complement.
ACGTGCAACCAGAGAAAAAAGGTTCTGAATTTTTTGTGGCTATAATTCACTGGAGTAACACAATTTTTAACCTCCTTAGTGACTACCTTTAATTACTTATTTTCTTTTCATAGGTAAATACTAGTCTAGTTGCCCTTATGGGCCATTTTAAGCCAAGACAATTACCCTTCAAAGTTGAGACTCAAACCCTGTGCCTTTTGTCTGTGAGGTAAACACAATAACAATTATACCAACCCCCAACCCTAAGAAAAGGACAAAGAGAGGCCTTGATAATACATGAACTCATGACTCCTGGTTTACAAGTGCTCTAATCCCTGAGCTATAAGGATATTAAAGATACAGAGATACCTTGCTAAAAGGATACAAGGCCTAAACAACATGTCCTACATTGCCTGACTTAAAGCCCTGTCACTATACTTGGTATCCTACAGACTGCTAAGAGGTAAACCGTGTCTGGAATACAAGACATCCTCTGACCCATTACTGATGGATTTACTGCACATTAGCAAATACAAGGTCTAGATATCTAAATTTCGTCTTCAGCATGAATAGAGCAGTTTGGACTGACAGGTATATTTTGCACAGGATGCCATTTTTATGGAACACACTCACCACCCACATAAAACAAAGTTCATTCCTGTCCATTTTCAATCACAAGTTAGATCTATGGATGGGAAACAGAAAATGTACCCCAGGACTGCCCTTGTACTACTAATGGACAGATGCATCTCTTAAATGCTTCATTCCATGCATAGATGCCCTCAAATTATCTATGGTTTGATTTCAGTTTTTCTCATTAGGGATACTATATAATTATCGGACATGGAATGGGTAAGCCCACTCTATAGCCAAATAGGATAGGCTATTTTGAGAAGAAAAAGAGAAACTGACTAGGCTTAAAATGGCCTGCAAGGGCAGCTAGCCTCATACTTCCCTATGCACTAATATATATATATATATATATATATATATATATATATATATATACATACATACATACATGCACACACACACACACACACATATATTTATATATAAATACATATGTGTGTATGTCCATAAACTGGAAAAAAAATCTAATGGCTATTAATAGAACAGAAATGATTGATCACTAGCAGATCGATAATTACAGAAAAAGAATATCTGCACCCCTCTCTGCTAATTATATATCAACTTCAAGGCCTCACCACAGTGGGTAAAGGGCAAATTCTGCAATCTCCACTGTACAGTGATCTTGCACAGCAAAAAAATCTGGTATCTGTGATAATCTGAGTGTCTGTCAGCTGCACCATTTTTTTTCTGTTCGACAACTTGATTTGTCAACCATGTCCCTGTAACTCATGTTACAGACTTGTATTATTATTATTTCTTTTTGTTTAGTTTTTGTCATAAGTAATGCTTCTTGACATCACCCTGAAATTATTAACCAGCATATACTACAGTTTTGAAACTTGTTTTATCTCTCTGAGCCACTTCCAGTGGCAGTAATCACATCAAGCACTCAACACATCTCTAAGGCCAAGGTTGGTTTGATCCAGTAGGGTACTTGTCTTTTTGTGGCATATTCCTTGAGTATATAGGCCTCTGTAATGGACTTTGCACAATTTCTGATGTTGATATCTAGCTCTAGAGAAGTCCACTGGGCATCAGTCTTTGATGTTGTATTGCTGGAGCTCTTTGTCCATCTAAAGGCCTTGTTATCCCTGCCTTTCTACCATTGCAGTGTGCCTTTCATTATACATACACTATAACACAAAACAAATGCCTGAGTAGGAGAAGGTTCTATACTTTTTGACTGCTACTCAGACTGTACAGAAAGGCAAATCCTGTTGGATATGAGTGCAGACATGCACAATCTGCTTATGTGCAGCACTGCTGGCAAGTGCCATGTATATAAGGACATATGAAAATATAATTAGTCAGAAGTGTTTCCACTTATGTGACTACATTAAGCCTTAATTAATCACACTTTACAAAATGTTCTTCTGTTTTTCTCCTCCTCTCTACATCACTGTATGCAAGTTGTCACCTTTTTGCTTAATATCTCTCAACTGTCCAGATTTTGACAAAATGTCCAGATTTTTGTGCCATAGTTTGGTCTCTTTCTCATTGGTGTTGTTTTAGCAAATCACAGAGTATTGAAGTCACTAAATAATGACATATCTTAGATTCAGACTTCACATCTTACAGAAAACACATGCTAACACAAATCCTGTTATTCTAGCAACTTTCTAAGTTTATAAGAACAATAGTTAAAGGCCTATTTTCTTGGCCTTTGTTCCTCCATTATTTTAAGCTTTGTCCAGATATCTAAGAGATTGAGAGGTATGTTCCCCCTGAAGTCTTACATTAGGCAGGAACCATCATTCAGGTAGCCATCACAGTGCTTTTTTGCTTTGTTTTAGCCATGTTACCTGAAGGCAACCCAGAAGAGAGAGATTTCTACAATACAATGATCTCAGATCCATGCACGCTTCCATTCTTTTGTCTCTACCCTGAAACAATACGCACAGGGCTAGATTCACTAAAGCCTACACTAAGGGTACAATAAGTGTACACTGTTCTGAGTGAACAGACAGCACAGACATAACTCACACCTTCTTCTTTCTAATTTTAGTTTTCCTACTGGTATGCTTGCAACTTTAAATGTTGACAGGGATTCATAAATGTTACCACAAAGTGTAGACTATATGCACACTTAATGTAATCTTTCTGAGTGACTAGAAAGCACAAAAAATGTGATAAGAATTTTATTTAGTACATGTTGTGTACACTTAGTGTACACTTACTGTAAGCTTTATTGAATCTGGCCCATACTGTTTTCTGGGTGCTCATCCTTGACCCTTATGCTGCCTGATACCACACCTAGCCTCTGTAAGGTATTAAATATTCAGCAGATGAGGCTGTCTGTCTAGCTTCTTCCAAGATTGGCTAACTGGTGTTGAGCAATGACTCCCCCATCCCTGGATGGCTGCTCTAGCACTAACGTCAGTAACTGATCCTTGGTCAGGGCTTTATCTGTCTATACCATGCGGCCAGCTCACACACAGATTTTATTTCACTCTGCTGTCATGTCCTACATCACTGGAATATAAGCAACAGGCAAGCACTACTCCCATAGATCTTCCAGGTTAATGGGAGACAGACTTGTTTTCAAAACACTAATGATCGACACTCATTTGTGCAATCACTAGTGCGTGATCATTCAGCTTTTCCCAGGAAAGATTAATATCTGGTATACGAAGCTGTATATGTAACTGGAAGTGTGGAGGTATAACCCCTACATAGGGGGAGGGGTACAGGGAAGCCCCTCCCCTTACAAAAATGCTTTTTTCCTGTAATTTATTTAACTCCCAAACGTTGCTCATATTTTGAATGTTTCGCTCATTTGTGATCACATTTGTCTAGGGCAATCACAAATGAGTAAAGTATTTGTCATGGAGCCCTGATTATGAAGAGGCTGCAGTGGCAGTTTGGACTGGAGGATTGGGAGGGGGAACTACAATACCTCAGGTTACATGATACCTAACAAAAAGAGAGATTTGTAGACATATACTGAAGAAAGTTTAACTATTGACTGTGGTCACACAGTTCTGTGCACTGCTTGGATCTTTCTGATTGGCTGTCTATGCAGCTATTCAGGGACATTTTCTCTCTTACAAATAGACAGGGAAGGCATACTTTATATAAAACAAAAAAAAAATTGCTGTCAACATAAAGAAAGTTAATTTAAAAATCAAACAACATTCTGGAATAAAATAAAATCATTTGGTGTAGAAATTTTGCCTTTTTTTCAGTAAATTTAAGTTTTTAGCAGTAATCAACCCCCTAAGACCACAGTAGGAAGTAAAATTGTAACAGCAGCTTTGCACTTTCTGTAGTCCTGGAAACATTTATTAGTACCTGACTCAGTCCTGTAGCTAGGGTGGAAAAGGACTCTTAGGGTCATTATATAATATGGCTCCATGTGAAATTACTGACAAGAAACAGAAGCATAGCTGGTTCAAACAGTGCTCTGGAATGGTACTATGAAACAGTGCCCCCGCCGCCCCACCACTCAGCTCTTCAAGTGAAGAGCAAAAAAAAAACACCCCCCCTCCTGCCCCAGCAACTCAGGTCACGTTTCTGTACTCTACCCCATCCCTCCTTAAAAATATTTTATTAAAAAAAAATTCTTCTTTTAAACTATAGCAAAATACTTGCTACAAATGTAAGAAGCAATTGCTGCAGTTTACATCATATGTTTAGGTTTAAAAAAAAAAAAATTCTTCTTTTTAAACTGTAGCAAACTGCTGGCTACAAATTTAGCAAACAGTTGCTACAGTTTATATTCTGCTTGCAAGGAACCCTATGACACTTATTTTTTAGTTTAAAATATATATTTTGTTTAAAATTTAGAAAACAGTTGTTGCAGTTTAAATCCTGCCTGCACAAAGAGCTACAGTGCTCAAGTTTTAGTTAAAAAAAAAAATTGTTTTACTTTTAAACTGTAGTCACTACAGTTTACACTACTCATGAAGCATTACAGCACTCAGGTTTGACTGCAAATTCAATACCAGCTTTTAAAAGCAGATATCGTGCTAAAGACCGATCAGGATTAGCTGATCGCACCCCTCACCAGTTACTACTAGGCTAACTGCCCTTGTGAGCTATTTTAAGCCTAGCCAATTATCCCATGTGAGAATCAAACCCTGCACCTTGTGTCTATAAGATAAACAACCATTAGGCCACCCTTACAACTTACACTTTGCATCCAGGACAGTTGCCCCTCTCGGTCATCCTTAGCTATGTTACTGACAAGAACTATACTAAAAGTCAGAACACTGAATATACAATGCTGAAATATCAAAATGCTGAAATTTTAAAATCAAAATATCTACTCCCCTACTCACATAAAGAGCTTGACTTTCCCTTCCCTTGCAGGACTAATGCTAGCACTCATTTTGGAGTTTCACTAATGGGGTGATATTGTTTGCTGACTGACGGTGTTATGGCACACTGTACATATGTAGTGCACACCTTCTATTAGCAAATATTTTGAGCTCAGCATTGTAAATTTTTTACATTTTGAAAATTCAGAATTTTACATTCAGTATAATGACTTTCAGTGTACCACTATTCAGTTGGTTGCCATGTATCCATGTAATAGTTATACTTTAGCGACTGAGCACTTGTATAATGGTTCATTGCATTTGCAGTGTAAACTGAAGACAGTGTTCCTATGGTATATATATCTCCTCTTTCTCTTCACAGAACTCTTGGTGCAGATTCAAAACAAGTCTGAAAACAGTGCAGAATTGTAAAACTGCAGCAATGATACCAACATTTCAAACATATCCACCAGTCAGTGTGTGTGTGTGTGGACATTCCCTAGTTATGCTAAATCTAAGGACATATTTAAAACAAAGTCAGACAAGCTTCTGCAATAAAATAGGCTGCATGTGCCTTTCCCAAGGTTCTGCAGCAGTAACATTATTTGCTGATAAAGGTTCCTCCGAGTTTACATGTGGGAAAAAACTTTGATTAAATTCCGTATCTAAAAGAAATCTCATCTGTATCTAGTCAGCTCTCTTCACAGAGGCCTAGTTTTGAGTCAGAAGCAGACATACAACAGAAAAACAGCAGGCAGAGTAATTTGGCTTGTCAAACAAGATTTCTGATACCAATGACTGTTATACTGGTGAAAATCCATTCTGTATACAGGTCTTAACTTTTTGACTCAAGAATTAGGGACAGACCATAAACATAAGGGCCTAAGAAGTCCAAAATGAAGCAGTTTTAAAAACATAGTGTTTATGTCATAGGAAATTTAAAGCATAAACTAATATGTTTAAAGTGTTATTTCTCTTTATGGTTTTCAATATTTTCTCACAGAAATCTGCTCCATCACAAAATCTTCAATTCCTGACATGTTTCTGGGATTAAACAAGGGTTATTGTTGACAAGTAGTGTTCACAGAGAACTGTACTGCTACACCATGCTCAGAAATGCTAAGCTTGATCTGCTCACTGAACTTCAAGTGATGAGGTTCAGTATTTTCACTCAAATAAAGAGAATGGAAATAACTTTTGGGTGGCGTAAGCCAGGGAACCTTGTTGGCTAGGCTTACTTAGGCCCTTGGCCCGATAGCCTAGTACCTACCTATGAACCTGTGAACCTATGATGTACAAGATAAGCCATTCCTTCCGGCTATACTCCTCTACTTACCAGAAATTTCTGTCATTCCCCTTTCATTTTCTGTTGTACAACAAATATTTCAGTGAGATGGCTTAACTTGGTTACAATCTTCCTTATGTTCTGTTACATTTAAAAAAAAAAAGTTATCTTTTTTATATGTGTAAAACAAATCTCAACACAGGTTACATGCAACAAAAGTAAACAAATCAAACTGTTATTCATGATGTTATATACTAGAGTCACATATATTAATTAACAGAAAGAATGCAGGTTAAATAACACATATTAAAAGTGATTGTTGCTATTGGACATGACAAGCAATCTTAACTGCGCAAACAGTATGCCTTTAGCTTACTACTTTTATCTTTGTTATAGTTAGGAGCATTGCCTTTAATTTATCTTACTTTACTTCTCAACTGTCCAAAATTTCACAGGATGTCCAAATTTTTGCCTCATATTTTTTTGTACATTCCTCATAAAATCTATGTTTTTCTGTCAAATCACTGATGATTTTCAGACTTCATATCCTTTAGAAAATGCATGTTAATGCAAAACTTGTTATTCCAGAAACTTAATACGTTTGAACAATATTTAAAACATGTCCATGATTTTGAGCCTTTCCCAATTTTGTTTGGCTTTGTCCCCCTATTTTGTTTGGCTTTGTCAGAATTCTTGCCCTGACAGGCTGACAGGTATGTATCCAAATTACATGTTATTTAGCAGTGCTCATAATGACTAATGCAAACAAGTTTTCCTTATAAGAACAAACTATCATTTGGTCTGGTGCAATGTTTGGATTATTTCTGTAGTACACATTCTGGCTGCATGTGTTTGATATGACATATACAACCAGACTGTACAAACTAAGTACACTGTACAGTACTGTACATGGCTTCCACACTTGCTGTATGATCTATGTACATTCAGTCCCTGTTCACTGCTGTCTTTGTTACTGATTATAGTACAATGACTTCAGTACCAATGTCCTTTGTATGCATTACTGTTCCACTGTAGAAAGGAAAAGCATACATTTGAAAATTAATGAGCATTGCTGTGGCAGGCATTTTGTACTGATGTTTTATGAAATATGATATTGCCAATAATATCCTGCTTGTTAAATCCATTTAGAGCAGAATCCTGTGAATGAAACGATGTACTTTGTGCAGAATGTAGGCAGCACACCTCTAGTACAGTGCCATGTCTGGCTGACAGGTTGATTTAGGGACAGTATGGAGTATTTACTGATCTAGAACAGTATAACATAGTATACAGACTTCAAGAAATGGTTCAGCACTCAAATACTGTCCTTTCTGAATATTATTTTTCATATATGGTGGATAACTACTGTTAAAATTCTGAATGTTATTAGAGGTTACTAGTTTTCTTTAAAAATGCAATTAATAACTGATCACCATCTTAAAAAATGTTATATAAAGAAATGCTCAAGAAAAACAGTACCAACAGTCCCAGGTAGAAAAGCTCCGTGGTAAGTATAACGAAGTTGCCAAAAAATATCTAATTTATAAAGCAAACCAAGGAGCTGTCACGGCACCAAAATTACCAGATGATAGTCCACAGGAAAGAGGTCTCCTCAAATCCAAACCAGGCCTTGCACTATCTTCTATGCTGCTATTCGAATTGCCATAGATAAATTTTAACATGACATCTCTACAAAATAGTTTCAGGTCTAGAATAGTATCTGCCAAACAACTTGGTCGAGAGGGTATAAAGTTGAGACCTTTATGTAAAACATTACACTCATCTCTTGTCAGGGTGTAACTAGAAATGTTATAAATTAGTGAGTTGGTGTCTTGCCCCACATTTTCTTTAGTTTTTGTATTTATTCTCTTATGTATCATGTCAGTATACTGTTTTTTTATTAGTTTTAGTGCGTCTTCTCTTTAAGAATGTGACTCATTTCATTGATTTTTTAGGCGGGCTTTTTTGATTATGTGTATAAAAGAATTCAATGTCTTTTGTGGTTATAAGGTCTGATGAAGCTGTTTAGCGAAAGCGCTCACCTACGTTAATTAAAGCTGTTGTTTTTATACATTTATTTGCATCTTTGACGTTATTCTGCATCATACGTTTCCTGTGGACTATCATCTGGTAATTTTGGTGCCGTGACAGCTCCTTGGTTTGCTTTATAAATTAGATATGTTATATAAAGAAAGTTAACTTAAGTAAAACTGTCTCTTACTTCCAAATGCAAACAATCATAACAATTCCTAAACAAGCCAGAAACAAAAGAAACATAGTCAAGAGTATCTCCTGCTCATAAAATAAACGCATCACTTCATATTTGACAGACATTTTTTTAGTCCTCTTAATTCCTGTTGGCTTGTTACCCATCAGCCCTATTATGATCCTGCTGACCCAGTCATTCTTTGTGAATAAGAGCAAGTCATGGATGACCACCATCCAGGCAACTGTCAGTGTGTCTTTTGTTTTTATGCTCTACAACCCCCTCAAAGCAACAGCAGTCTACACATCCTCTTTAAACAGCCACAGTAGCCTGTGTCCCCCTCTCTCACCAGCAGCCTGTGTGTCCTTCACTCAGCAGCAGTAGTCTGTGTGTCACTCAGTCAGCAGCAGTAGTCTGTGTGCCCCTTGGTCAGTAGCAGCAGTCTGTACGTCTGTGTGTCTATCAGCAGCAGCTACCTATTCAACCCTATCTCAGCAGCCTTTGTGTCTTTCTGAGCAGCAGTGGCCTGGGTGTCCCTCTCCCAGCAGTAACAGCTTGCGCATCCCTGTCTCAATACCAGCAGCCACCTACATGCCCCTCTTTCATCAGCCTGTGTGTCCCTTTCTCACCAGCAGCAGTAGCAGTCTGTACATCCCTATCTTAGCAGTAACAGCTTGTGTGTCCCTCTCTCAGCAGGAACAGCCTGGGTGCCCGTCACTCAGCAGTAACAGCCTGTGTGCCCCTCTCTCATCAGCAGTAGCCATAGCCTGTGGGTCCTTCTGTCAGCAGCAATAGCACCGTGTAAGTCCCTCACATGCATCCCTCTCTCAGCAGCAGTAGCCTGTGTGTCCTTCTGTCAGCAGCAGTAACACCCTGTAAGTCCCTGTCATGCATCCCTCTCTCTGCAACAGTAGTCTGTGTGTCCCTCTCTCAGCAGCAGTAGTCTGTGTGTCCCTCTTCCAGCAGCAGCAGCAACAGAAGTCCGTGTGCTCCTCTCTTACTCTCAAAGCAGCAGTAGCTAGTGTGGTCTCGCATTTACACACTAAACATTGAAATTTGCTACTATAGGAACAAAGGGCCATAGGTGTTGTAAGTGGAAGTTCACAAAACTCCAAAGGCTCAGCAAAGACACTGATACATTGCATGTTACCGGAGTTTCAGAGATTCAGTTTCAGCTGACATCATGATGAATCTGATTAAAACTGACAGGTTTATGGACACAGTCATACTAAAAACAGCAAGACGTTCAAGAACCTGCTTCCTACAATCATACTTATTTGCCTGCTTCTTTCAAAATAGGTAAACATCACCCATTTGAGATGGACATGCATTTTGATTCTGATGTGTAACCATGAAAACCAACACCATGGTAATTCTAACACATGCATTTTGTTCTCTTTTATACAAGTATGTTCCTTTCATGCCATGATTCAGAAAAATTATTTGTGAGACCCCCCCCTGAAAATCACAGAAGACACTATAGACAACCAGGAAGTTCTGCTAATTCACCTTGGTCAAAACTTATGTGTGGAATGTCATAGTAAAGTTATGTAAAGATCTAACATTGCTCTGAAGGTGATATATATACTACAGACCACCTCTGAAATGCACACTAAATATTGCAGTTTATCAGAAACCCTGGCAATTCAGTGTGATTGGAATTCAATCATAGTGGCTATCTTCTTCTGGAGAAGTGAAATTGTTGTATGAAATAGTGGGACTCCCACCATTGTATGTATCATAGGCTATAACAGATTTTTTATTGTCAGCCACACACAACACATATTTTGTCCCACTTATACACATACTTATCTTTGTGTCAGTATTTCAAAGCCAGTGAGCACTTTATCTTTAGTATCCCAGCTAATGGCAGCAGGAGTTTCAGATTTATAATTAATACCATCTCGTGAGAGTTGTATTCACTTGGTATAAAGAAAGCTGAATTACTGAAATGTGCGTACATAGTTGTAGCAAAAGTGACAATGAGGTAACACATTATTTTGCCTTGGAGAGTTAACCCTATCAGTAGTGTAAGCTGTGTCTCCCATAAACAGGTTTCCGAATTCCTTGCTCTCTTACTTGTCTAATATATTTTACCCTTGGTCATCTGAGCTGGAATATGTATGAGCCACACAAAATTCACAAATTGATTGCTGGGTCCCTACGTCCAACTACCTCTCTTCCCATTCTTCCTTTTAATACTTAATTAAATACTGGTTCATTCACATGGGAAACACTGCCTCACTTAAAGGCACATACTTTATTTTGCATAAGTATTATGAAACAAATGCAAACCATATGAGAATAGATGACTGTATTGTCTAAAATCTTAGCATAAAAATGTATCGTTCATTGTACTGGCTTTAATCTTAATCACTTAGAAGTCAGAATCTTAACTCCTTCCACATTACTCGTTAGCCATTTGTATTAACATAACTTTCACAACCTGCCTCATACTACTATAACTTCTCATTCTTACTACCATTGTTAACAGCGAATACCTTCATCCAGCAAGTACCTTCACTATAAGCCCTTCTCAACATCTTTCCACTTGCCCCGCCATTCAACACCAGCACCACCTATATTAATAAGCGTACACACTTAATGGTCAGACATTCTTTCTTTCTTCTTACCCAAGACTAGCCTTCAAGCTTAAAAATCAGACAAAGAATTCTCTCAAGGTACACACCTGTGACAGGCTTCTACCTACACCTACTGCTCTTTTTCTATGACCATGTTCTATTTCCATTCAGAGAAACTGTACAAAACTGAAGACCAAATACACCATTGCTGTACAGGAAAAGCCTTAAAAACTGAAACTTTTTATGTTGTGGTATCAAGTTCAATACTTTGGAAATATTGTTAAAATTGCATAATGAATCCTGGATGAAAACCTCAGAAACCACCCCTTTTTTCCACATCTCCGTGTAATTTGCCACTTTGGTGGACAGGGGGCTTTACTCAAAAATTTCATTCTGCAGTGAGTTTCATCACAATATATTACACTGCATAAGCCAGTGGAGTGCTTCTGGGGGATTTTTCTCCTTTTCTCCACTGTGATGTGACTGTGGAATTGGTATATATATTAAGTGGAGACTGAGGAGTGCAGGGGGCAAGTCCCATTCAAAATAATTTATTGTATTTTTTTTTTTAGTATTTTCAACTCACTGGTTTCAATATTTATTTTTTAGAAACAGGTGAGTTGAATGAGCATGCTTCAATCTCCCATAGGTAAACTACTTGTACCAATGTATGAAACCTGTCACTTAAGCTGGAGGCAGTTTTTTTTATTTTTTAATAGTAGGCCAAAATGTATATTCCCAACAATTATTTTATTATTTTTACATTTGTTAACCAGGTAAGTGAACTGGTCTGGCTCAGGTCTCAAAAAGTAAACATTGTGATAACATACATGAAATGATAATTGCTACACTTTAAATGGATGCAGTTATAAATGCAAGACAAAAGACAAACAATGTATTACACAGAATGTAAATAAGGAGAACATAACAAGTATATAAGATGTAGGAAATAACATACAAGAAAATGACAATCAATACTATTTAAACTAACAATAAACAACAAAGAGTGTGTAGAAATGAATCATAGCTGTATGATAGACTGTAACAATCAATACAAAAACAGAAAACAGCAGACTAGCTAGGCATAGCAAGGAAAAAGAAACATTTAGCAAGATTAGTTACTCTTATTATGAAATATTTAATCTCCTGTGGGGCTTTTCTCCCCTTGTATAAAATTACTCATCAGCTACTGTTTAAATGGTTTTGAATCTGTTGTAGAGCATTTCTTTCCAGGCCTCTGTTAAAAATGGGCCATCGGCTCATTTGGGCAAATAAAAATAAAATAAAATAAAATAGTTGTCGGGGGATACATTCAGCAATTAGAGTCAGAGCAACAAAAGCTGCAAATGAGATTAATCAGTTGGTGGTTAAAACAGAAGTGTAGATTATTTAAGATATCTCATTTAATCTTATGTACTGCATGACTGACAACTACCTAAAACTAAATATTTCCATACTATATGACCCCACTTGCTCTCATCTTGGTCTTAGATTAATTGCTGACTGTTTTACAGCTCAACATAAGATTCCACTCCTAAGTAATCACTGCCTTATTATGACTACATTTTCATCACTCCACAGTCCAAGTCGTCATAATCTACCATTCACACAACCACAGCATACTTTTCTACCTTCTATTTGACTTCTCCCAAACTAATAGCTTCCATTTTCTGTTCATTTTGATTATAAAATAGACACAGAATACCATCTCCTTCAAAACAATTAAAATAAATGAAAGCTTCACCAACTGACTTTCTCCTCAGTTTAAAAAATCACTGCCATTCATGACAAATGCTGTGAAAGAAAAAAAATACCTCTCTGTACAGTTTCCAAGAATACTGCAATTCAAGAAAACAATGTCAGGAAGATATTAATTCAATTTAGATGACCTCTATCAAGCTTAAACAACCCACTATCAAAACAATCCCAAATAATTGTGGACAGAATTCTCCCAGATAACAGGAGAAGCTCATGCCCTATATAGATAACTATGAAATGTAATAACCCCCAAGCAATTTCTGCATTATTTGTAACACAGTTTGAAATGGTAGAATGATACCTGCATACACTTTATATGCCCCCGCCCTCTGCTATGTGCATACTGACTATAATGTTCTGCTGTCTAACCTCGCTTTCCATCTTTCCTAACTTAGGCTAGCTGCTTCCTAAAAATTACTCATAATCATGGGACGCCAAGGCCTGACAGTCTTTATTCTAAATTTATAAGGAGCTGTGACATTGCCCTCCAAATTCTGCTCGCACACACTATAAATGCATTACATTAAACAAGCACCTTTCCAGATCTAGGGAAATCAGTCCCTTCCCCATAACAATAATACCCATTCTCCTGATAAAAATTCTGGCATACATGTATTTTGACCTCCTCTTTTAAAATTCACGGAGAAAAAAAGCTTTTTTTTTTCACTAAATAAATATTAATACATCTCTTACAAAGATCACATTATAAGTGCATTATCTACAGAATTAACCCAAGCATTTGACACAATTGTTCATAGCATATTCTTACAAAGACTTCATCTGTAAGGACTATGTCATCGTCACTTAATCAAAGTTCTTTTGGAGATCTAGAAATAACGCTCTACCCCATCTATCCTCTGTCTTTCCTGTTTAGAGGGACCTGTACACAACACTTCCTCAAACATGATGTTTTGAAATCATAACATGCCCCGCTCTCTTCTATCACATATTGTCTCTAATTAGAAGATCACACCTCCTCTTATCTCTGATCATTTTATACTCTTCCATTCCATGGATATTATTGGTAGCTTTCCTCTGGATTCCTTGCAGTGGGCTGTTGATCCTATACTCAGATATGCTCAGAATTAGTTCAAAATGATGTGAAGATTACTGAACCTACACACATTGCCAACATACTGGCTGACAGGTTCAGTGCAAACTTCTCCCCCCCTCCCCCCAAAAGGAGAGATATCTATACCAGAGGATTGTAGCCCCCCCAAACATCTCCAATGCTCAGGTGAGAACTGCTCTCTCCAAAGCAAAAAACACAGCATCCATGGGACCGGATGGTGTCCCTGGCTGTGTGCTCCACGAACTCAATGAGGAATTAAACCCACAGTTAGGACAGCTGTTTAATCTTAGCCTCACCTCAGGATACGTACCCAAGGAGTGGCGCACGGCGACTGTGGTCCCACTTCACAAGGGCGGTGCCTCCACCGACCCTGGAAATTACCGTCCCATTAGCTTGACAAGCCTTATCTGCAAAGCCATGGAGAGGATCATAATGGAACTCATAAATAAAGACATAGGGAACTTGCAGACTTTGGATCCAACCCAGTTTGGCTTTGTCAAAGGCAGATCATGCCTTTTAAACTTGGTTGACTTTTTCGAGACAGTCACCAAGGCCATTGATGAGGAAAGGCAGTCCATACAGCCTACCTTGACCTGGCAAAGGCCTTGACACAATATCCCACTCAGGTATCATCGAAAAACTCATCAGCTTGAATGTAAACCCATACATCACAAGATGGGTTGCAAACTGGCTAAGTGACAGAACCCACAGGGTCAGAGTTGCTGGAGCCATGTCAGACTCAAAGCCTGTCACAAGTGGTGTCCCACAGGGCTCAGTCCTGGGTCCACTCTTGTTCGGCATCTACTTTTCTGAAGTACAAGCAAACACAGGAGGGTTATGGCTGATAAAGTTTGCAGATGACTGCAAACTGGGCGCCATAGTCGAAAACACATCTGACACAGATATCCTTCAGAAGGGCCTCACAGAAACGGATAACTGGTGCCAGAGCCATGGCCTAAAGTTAAATGCCAAGAAATGCATAATCATACCCTTCGGGAAAAACAAGGTTACCCCTAGCTACCATATAGGTGGCAATCCACTGAGCACAGAAGAAGTCATCAGGGATCTGGGGACCCAGGTTGACAGTAGCCTTCGCTTTGACACTCATGTTGCTAAAGTAGTTAGGAAAACCTTCTACATTGCCCACCTGATCATGAAGGGATTCACATCTAGATCAAGGGAGGTCATCGTCCCCCTGTACTCATCACTCATTAGACCTATGATTGAGTACAATGCCCCATTCGGAATGTATCTGACCCGACACCTGCAGCAGCTGGAAAGGCCCCAAAAGTTCCTCACCAAAAGGATAAAGGGTCTCAAAAATATGTCTTATGCTGCCCGACTGAAAGAACTCCAGCTCTATTCAGTCTCATACCGCTTGCTCAGAGGTGACCTGTGCCTGACATATAAGGCCATGTCAAACCCTGATTTGATGAATATGCTTCACCTCAAAAATCTAGATCCCTCAGAACCACAAGGGCGGGAGACTTAAACCTTGACACGGTTATTAATAGAACGTGCTGGAGGGACAGATTCATCACCCAGAGACTCCCTATGCTGTGGAACAAAATCCCGGTACATGTGAGGCAGAGCACCTCGCTGGCCTTGTTCAAGAGGAATCTTGATCAATGGATGGGGGATCGCAGATATACCCCAGGGATTACTTCAGTGTCACTGCTTGACAGAGGCACAGCAAAATAATAGGCATAGTTTTATTCAAACTAAAGGGGTGGCGATAGCCAAATAACTATGGGCTAGGCTTATAAATGCCCTTGGGCAGATAGCCTAGTATGAACCTATGAACCTATGAACTTGTATAGCATCTAGAACTGCACACAGTACCAAAGGTGTGGCCTCATCAGGTTCCAGAAGATTGGATGGCATCTAGAACTGCACACAGTACCAAAGGTGTGGCTTCATCAGGTTCCAGAAGATTGGATGGCATTACCTCTCTGCTGTTGGAGTCTGCCCTACTGAAAATACACTCCAGAATTATATTTGTTGCTGTGGCTATCCTCTCACTGTGCCTCTGGTATCTAGTCCAAGGGTGAATAGCACATTGAAATAGCTTTCCTGCTTATTTGCTATGAGTTCAAATTACCTAGCTGAAACTTCATACCAAGTTTTATGTATCCGAAGGGTAGTACATTGCACCTGTCTGCACTGAGCTTCACTAAGCTGGCCTTTCCAAATCCTTCCCTAAAGTCTTCCCCTCATTCAACACTGTTGCCCCTAACTTTGCATCCTCACTGAAGAGATTTATCCTGTTTTGTATTCCTTTGAAGAGAACATACCCACTCAATTAAACTTGTTATCAACTAACTTGCAGCAGATCACACTAAACAGAAGACAGGACTAACAAGATAATTAATAGAGCTGATATTGCTTGCCAGTGAATTATAGACTGTTCCAGCTACAAATATTCACAGTTTAGAAGGTAAAATCCCTGTAAAGGTTAAGCTTATGGTATAAAGAAACATGGAGTTCTATTAAATTAATAAGCTTATTGTTCCCTAGATTATTTTTATGCCCCGTCTTGTATAAAAATACCACACTTTGTATCCTTAAGTACTAAGAAAGCTCTACATGGGAGCCTGCAAAATGTCTGGGGATCACACACACACACACACACGCACTCACACAAACACACACACACACACACACACGTACAGGCATGCGTGAGTGCACACACAATGTAGCAGGGTTATGGTAGGGCACAGCCCACCACATTATGTTTGAAAGATGTATTGGAATTTACTTTTTTTATGCAAATCAGTTTATTTTTCAGATTTGCACTATCAGGTTATTTATGAAAGGGAGCACTTCTGCACTGGTTAGTGATCCTCAGAGTCATCTACTGAAGAAATACAGCAGGTATCTGCCATCACATAAACCAGATTTCTGAGGATGTTTGGAAGCAACCCACCTGATCCATATGCTTTATCATCTCCGATTACAGTCATTCTCCTCTTCACATCCTGTCTGTCTGTCCTGGTGCTATCCTTTGTTCTCTCTGTTGTACCTTGCCATGCCCCCTCTGCAGCGTGTTACAGTCTCCAGCATGGTACACTCTGCTTGCTTTCCTTTGTGAAGACTGAAATAAAGTATTCAGCTTTTCTAAGTCATCTATGGTCTCTATTACTCTTTTAAAAAATTATTTTCACTTCGTAAATCTACCTATGGCCAACAAGTTCCTGTGGTTTTTGAACACTGGGCATGGGCGGTACGATTCAGGGAACAAAGGTGGTCATCCTGCAGGAAGTCAGGAGATTTGACCTTTTGCTGTTGACCCCCCCTTCCCCTTTTTGGCTGGCAAGCTTGGTGCAATATCTCCAGTACTTGGTCCCTGCATGTTTGCATACTTTTGCCCACTGACTCTGCCAAGCCACAGGCCATCTGTCTACTTGGTAGGCTCATGCTATTGTCCACTGACTTCTTGGAAGGTGTGTACACTTGTGATTTAACCCACAGAAGTCCTCTTGCAATGGGACACATACTAAAATCTCTCCCTGGAACAGGTAACTCAGCATGAGCTTCTCATCTTACATTTCTTCAGCTAGTAACTCTAATGCCTGGGCTACTAACTGAACCTGGATTGTCTGGGCCATAGGCAGGGTTTTAGTTCTCTAATTATGGAGTTGTCTCTGTCTCCCTGCCATCTTTGATCTGACTGGCAATGATTGTCCCTCCTTTTCTTTTTTTGCTATATACCTAACAGGCTTTCCTTCCTTCTTTTGACCTCTTCGGCCAACTCACTTTCAGCTTGCTTCTTTGCTTCCCTTAACTTCTTTGTTGCATTTCTTTCAGCATTGTGCATTCTGTCTCCCTCGCTCATCTCTGCCACCTGTTGTACACCATTTCTTTTGCTCTGATTGCTAGCATAACATTCCTGTTCAGACACACTAGCCTCCTGCTGTTTTTGCCTTTCTGCATCCTCCTATTTATTGGCAAGCTATTCTGTATGGATAGTAAAACATTTTTCTTTCACATGAATCACTTTTCATACATGATGTTTTCATTTTGCTTTTCAGGGCAGCAGCCAAATGACTTGGCTTAGTGTGTGGAAAAGCAAACATTGAGATAGTTATTCCATTGCCTCCATGTGCCACATCAGGTTTTATCAGATAATCATGGAGTTCATAAAAGGTCATTTCTATGTTCTGTCAGATTAGCAGAAAGTAAGCATGTAATGCGCCATTACAGGCTATGTTGTCCAGTGTGATGGTAGCTGGCATTTTGTTTGTACAGGGCCTATCTGGTATCATGCCTGTGTGTGTTTGTGTGTGTGTGTGTGTGTGTGTGTGTGTGTGTGTGTGTGTGTGTGTGTGTGTGTGCATGCGCGTGTGTGTACATGCGCGCGCGTGTGTGTGCGTGTGCGTGCATATATGCGTGTGCTTATGCTTGCGTGTGCATGCGTGTGCGTGTGTGTGTGCGTGTGTAGGTGTGTTTGTATGTTTGTGCTTCTGTATGGGTACTTCTGTATTGTCTGAGAAGAAAATAAATGGAACCATCTTCTTTTGCTCTGGCTCTATATATTTTTAATAGCATATTGTTTTATTGTCAAAAGTATATAATATTTAATTTACATTGGAAATAAAAGCACTTCATGACACTACTTTTGTATGGAATAAACCAATAAATACTAGAGCTTTATATTAAAGTCATACCACCTTTTTGTGCATATTAGAATTTGTCAATACCATTTGGAAGAAATATGTAAAATGTACTCCTCCTGTAATATTTTAACCAAGGAGCTTGGTTAATATGGAGATGCTACTACTGTATATCAAATGCTGACTGTGTATTGCATTGTATTTATGGCATAATAGGTATAGGTCAGAATGCTGAGGATGAGAATTATACAGATTACATAGCATTTCGGTCATCTGTACAGATGTTTGAAGACAAAGTTGTGAGAGCATAGCTTTTCAGTATTGCTAATTCTGTTAAACAGATCACCCAACAAAAAATGTTTAAGCTGAAGGAGATGGGCCTGACAGAACAATACAACTGATATTTTTCCATCAGTATCCTTTAAAAAAAGTGCATACTTGGAGTATACCTGGCTACACAGTTGCAATGCCTCTCCTGGCTGGACTGGACATGGAAAATGAATATGATTCCTGCATGAGACAAGGAGCTTCACCATGCTGGCCTCCATAATAAGCATAAACCTCAGGGCTCTGTTGTCACTTTGCCCATATGTTATGCTGCAGGTTAAGCTCCCATTGAGCAACAGGACCATTTTCCGTGTAGTGGGGGGCTTCACCACACATATTTATTTATTTATTTGTTTATGTATGCATGTATTTATTTATTTATTTGCAGTTTGTATACCAGGATAGTCCATTGGGCCACAAATGGCCCATTTTCAATGGAGTCCTGGGGAGAAAAGCTCCAGAAGGTTGATTACATAATACAAAGTAGGAACACATTTAAAGTACACATTAAAAACACATCTGTCACACATTGAAATGCAATTATGCATAAATACAGTAAATAAGAAAAAATATATAGGAGGAAAATAGGTATTTACAATGAGTTTAATCAAAGATTGTCACATTAGAACAAACATCTGCATTAATAGTGGGTAGTATTCGTTATAAGGAGTAACACAAAATGCCAGTTTAACTTGCTTTAGTGTTTCTAGTGTTAAAGAAGTTAGATAGGCATTAACGGGTCTACAGGAGGGTTAGAAGATTAGGAGGAAAGTGGAGTAGTTATTAGGTAAGGTGGGAACATGAGCATATCCATTGTGAGATTAGGTATGAGTGAAGTGAGGCTTTGAACAAGGAGAGACTATTTGTAGTGCAGATGGAGGCTGGAAGTGAGTTCCAGAGGCGTGCTAGTGAGAAGGACATCAGTTGATTTCCAGCTGGACTTGAGGGTCTGTGCAGTTTGATTAAGTTGTGAGAATTTGATCTTAGAGTCTGTCAGGTCTATGCATTTCAAAGGTATTTGCTAAGGAGGGACAGAGAGATGGGTTGTGGATAAGTTTATGAGCTTGGATAAATTAGGTGTGACTGAGGAAATTAGGCAGCTCAAGCCAGCCTAGTTGATGAAGGGAAAGGCAATGGTGAGAGGAGGCTCTGTGACCTGTGGCAAATTTGGTTATTTTATTGTAGCAAGATAAGAGTTTTGCTTTAAGGGAGGATTGCAGGTTGGTAAGGATAGTTGCACCATAAAGTAGAGATGGGATCAGATAAGTATTAGCTAGTGTGACTCTAGTAGAGGGAGAGATGAAGCGACTATGCCGGTAGAGCATACCTAGCTTTTTATGGGTTTTGTTGATATTGGCTTGAAGATGCTTGTCAGATTTCAGCTGGTCATTTATGATTATTCCTAATAATTTTATGTCGGAGACTATTTCTAGGGAAGTATTATTTTTGCTGGTAATTGTAAAGCATTTTTTATCTAGGAGAGAGTTTTTAGAGGGGTAGAATAGCATAAGTTTGGTTTTTGTAGCATTCAGGGCCAGATGGTTATCAAGCATCCACTGTTCAGTAGAGAAGAAAGCTGCTTGTGTAAGATGGTTAAGAGTAGTGATAGAGGGGAAAGAACAGATTATAGAAGAATCATCGGCATATTAAATGAGGGTGGAGTTTGGGATGGCATGGTGAAAATCATTTATGAATATATTAAATAATAGGGGACCTAGAATCAAGCCCTGGGGGACAGCTGTGGATGTATTGAGGAATGAAGAGGAAGCCTTGCTCCATTTGACTGCTTGCTGCCTTTGGGTGAGATAGCTTGAGAACCACTGGGTAGTGGAAGGGGACAAGCATAGTTTAGTGAGTTTGGTAAGGAGCAGGTTGTGGGAAATGAAGCCAAATGCCTTAGAGAGGTCTAGGAGGAGAGTGGATACGAAGTGGCCAGAATCATGGGCTTTATTTACTGATTCAAGGAAGGAGAGGAGGGCAGTAGAGGTACTATGGCCAGGACAAAAGCCATGTTGTGTTGGTGCTAGAAGTTGTTTATTAATGAGACAGGGTAAGAGTTGCTGGTGGACACACTTTAGAAATAGGGGACAGGATCGCGATAGGGCAAAAGTTAGTTATGTTGTAGTTGTTGCCGCCTTTATGGAGAGGGATAATGGAGGCTTTTTCCCATAGTTGGGAGACTTGGCCTTCTAAGATAGAATGATTAATGAGTATGCTGATGGGGAAGGCTATTGCTTTAGAAGCTACTTTTAAGAAATAGGAAGGGATTTCATCAGGGACATTTGAGCCTGGTTTTAATTTTAGGAGAAGTTTTTTTATAGTTGATATGGAGATGGGATTGACGGATAAAGGTGGAGCTAGGGGGCATGGGGTGTTTAGGAAGGAAGGAATAGGTGTAGGGTGAGGCTGAGTACCTGAGTTATTGATAAAGGTTGATGTTAGTTTGCTAATGGAGTCTATGAAAAAGGAGTTAAATTTGGTTAGATGCGTCTAGGTCAGGACTAGGGTTTTCAGCTTTGCCTGGGTTGAGGAGGGCTGAGATTCCCTTCCAGAAACGTTTGGGATTGGTAGTATGGTTGGTTTGGAGGGTAGTGAAGTATGCATTACGGTCAGAAGCAATACGTTTTTTAACCTTGTTTCATAGACTTTTACATTCAGTGAAGGTGGTGTTAGTTTTATTTTTTTGGTATACTGCCCAGGTTTTGTCACGGAGTCGCATGGTAGCTAGTGTGTTTTTAGTTAACCAAGGTACTGGGTAACTTTTAGTATGCTTAGTTATTTGTGGGGCTAAGGAGTTAAGTAGGTTTATGAAAGTATTGTTAAAGTAGGATAGAGCATTGTCTAGGGGGAGGGTTTTTAGTGAGTTCCAGCTGATGTTTTTTAGTATGTTAGTGAAAGTTTCTGGATTGAAGTTTTTTAAGGAGCGGGAGGTAGTTAAGGTGTGGCCATGTTGCACAGAGGAGGGGAGATGGTGGGTGAAAGTGGGGAAATGGTCAACTAGTGGGTCTGGGAGGATACCACTGTAAGAGATGTTTTGGGGATGGGATACTAGAATCCAGTCTATGATACTTCCGGTAGTGGAATTTTTTGAGGGTCTGGTGATAGAATTGATTAACTGTGTGAACTTAATGTTAAGAGAATTAGTAGGGAATATGACTGTGGCCCAGTCTATATTAAAAGCACCCAGTATAATGGTTTCTTGGGTGATGTTAGTAGAGACCCAGGAGTGAATGTCTTCTAGAACTGAGATATTGTCACCATGGGGATATAGAGGGAGAGGACAAATATATGTTTATGTTTGTTTAAGTGGAGTAGGGCTTGTATAGCTTCTGCATTATTGAAATTAGGGAAGGGTTTGATATAGGGGTGACTAGGAGGGAAGCAGAGTATAGGAGTGTGACACCACCCCCTTTTTTGGTTCTATCTTTTCTCAGTATACGGTAGTTGGGGGTAGCAATTCTGAGTCTTTTATGTGAGGCTTGAACCAGGTTTCTGAGATGGAGAGAATGTCTGGCTGATTGTGTAGTAACCAGCCATGAAGGTTTGGTATTTTATTGCAGAGGCTTTGAGTATTAAGGGCAGAGAATGTGAAGGATTTTGTTGTTACAGGAGGGGGATGGGGTTGGGAAGATAAGTCAGGAGAGGAAGAGGGACCAGGATTTGGGTGTATGTCACCAGACAGAAGGATTGAGATATGATATTGGGAGAGAGATTTTCTTAGCTGGGTATAGTAAATGAAAAAGGTGAGTTTAGAGGGTATTTGAGTAGAGTGGGTTGGTGTCTTATTTGTAGTTAGGACTTTATAGGGGAAGAGCATAGTGAAGTTGAAGTGGAAGAGACAAAGGGCATATGTGGATGGAGTTGTTTGTAACATTTGTGATGGATGATATAGTGGTATGGAATTGGGGGGAGTGGATGATATATTTTGATTGAGTCAGATAGTTTAGTAAAATTAAGGTTGTTAGCAGTAGTGTTTGTGTTAGTATGATTTGAGTTTTTAGGGGCATTGTTTTGGTTTATATGAAGGTACAGTGGATTTAAGCTGGAGGTAATTTATAGGTTGCTGGGTGAAAGGTTTTTGGTTTGTAAGATAAGTAGTTTGTGGTGTTGAAGGTTTGTAGGGGTGGACTATTTCAGAGAGAATTAAAGAAGGGGGGACTAGGTAGTGGTGTGGTGGCTAAATTGGATTGGCTGAATGGTATTGCCGAATTTGGATTGGCTGTTGGATATGGTGGGTGTGGTGAGGTAGATATAAATGTAGAGCTGCTGAGGTTGGGTGGAATTTGGGGGTAGGGTAGGGGAGTGGAGTGAGCCCATAGGGCGAACGGAGTGGGTAGACCAAGGAATGAGAAAAGCAGGACAGGGAGAAAATCAATCAGTGGAGTGGAAGGTGAGTACGGAGGAAGGTAAGCAGTGGGTAGAGGGATGCATAGGATAAAGACATAAGGGAAAGGTTATGAGAGAAATTCAGGGGTAATTAAGAACTGGTAACAAGGGGGTTGTAATGGAGTGAGCAGGGAATCTAGCTTTTATGAATATAGTGAGCGAAGAAGAGAGACAGGAGAGAGGTCATGGATGGATAAAGACTGCCATATAGTGGACAATCTTGTAATTGTAGTAAATGGAAACCAATGTAGGAGGTGGAAAAGTAAGATGCAGAGAGAAATTCAGAAGAATAAGAAGTGGGAGACCAAGATAAGGCAGGTATGGAGGGGATAGAGTGTTATATTTGTGAAGGTGAAATTATCAATAAAAGGCAGAGAGAAGCTCAAACAACATGAATTGTAAGGATAAGAGAAGGCAAGTGGGGGGGTTCCCAGTGAAAAAAGGGTATGGCTGCTGGCTATTCTGGTCATGATCCTATACTAGTACCTGGCAAGTGGTGGAGCTTAATCACATTTAAGTAATGGAGATAGTACATCTATTAACATACTTTCTTTTAATTCGTGGCGTTCACTTCTGGAAGGAGTTAGACTTTCCTTCTAGGGGAGAGAGAGACACACTGAGTGAGACTGGTATCTGAGATTGGTCTTGGATATCCAGGAGAGCAGGGCTGGTAAACAAAACAATTTCACAGTGAAGGTTGGAGAGTTTCAAGGAGTTAGGCTTTCCTTGTAAGGGAGAGAGACACACTTGGTGAGACTGGTATCTGAGATTGGTCTTGGATGTCCAGGAGGGCAGGGTTGGTAAACAAAACAATTTGTCAGTGGAGGTTGGAGAGTTTCTTTTAATCCTTGGAGTTCACTTCTGGAAGGAGTTAGACTTTCCTTGTAGGGGGGAGAGAGACACACTGGGTGAGATTGGTATCTGAGATTGGTCTTGAATGTCCATGAGGGCAGGGCTGATAAACAAAACAATTTGGCAGTGAAGACTGGAGAGTTTCTTTTAATCCTTGGAGTTCACTTCTGGAAGGAGTTAGACTTTCCTTGTAGGGGAGAGAGACACACTGGGTGAGACTGGTATCTGAGATTGGCCTTGGATGTCCAAGAGGGCAGGGCTGGTAAACAAAAAAATTTGGCAGTGAAGGTTTGAGAGAGAGTATGGGATGATGAGGCAGGATGCACAGCAGCCACGAGAAAAAACAGGGTTTCCTACTTTAAATCTCTAAAGCATGATTACATAATTCAGAGCAGGAAGACCCACATCAGTTCTGCAGTTTATATCAATATCAAAGAAAATTGGAAAATCATATTATTATAAGGGGGACCTCCTAAATTCTTCTTAATTTATAATCTTATTATGAAATAATTAAGCACCAACCATTATTTTGAATGCAAAGACAGTAGGCCAGATTCCAAAAGACTTGTTCTCAATGTGAGTCTGCCCCAGTTCTGAAAGACTTGTTTGTGCTGTCAGTGACTTTCTTTTCTGTAAGTCTTATTAATAAACAGGCTTATACTAGGTCCAAGATTTCAAAAGACTTGATTTTGGTGTAATTGCCTTAATATGGAGTGTTTTGGAATCTGCTCTGGCACTCAGACAGATAAGTACACCATTGGAGGCATTTTCCTGTAATCACCGGTGTATTGCTTAATTGGTTATAGTTGGAATTTTTGTGGTTTAGAAGGGCTGGATTTTCCTTTGTAGTGAGGGCATGTCTGATCTTAACAATAATGGCATGTGCCTTTGTGGTAGACAAACTGTGGACAAAGCCTTCCATGGTCTTTACATTTTCTGATTAGGATTAGAGCAGGGAACTGTAAAGTTGGCTAGAGATTTACTCCAAAAAATGTTAGGAGAAGGGAGATGCAAAACTGTTTGGCTGAGAAGAAACTTAAGGCCTTGACTTGTACTGTTGTGACATCTTTCAGTTCATCCCTGGGACCTTGGACATTATTCCAAAGAAGTGAGTTAAGGAGAGGGCTGTTAGGGATGTGAGTGATGCAATGATACCATCCCATGCCCTTGTTTGGTACAAGGTCACAGTTTTCAGTGAGGTATTTTTTCAATAGGTGGCAATGGTCAACCCACCATATTAATTACTGATAATATGTAGGATATGGGGTGGAGGTCTGGTAATCCTGTCCCCAGTCCTGGATCTCCATGGTGGCAGCCCCACTCAAGAGGACACAAAGGCTCAAACACAGATGAACATGCCAGCTCCATCTAATTGCCTGGCAATTGGGAGATTCTCACTTGCCCTCCAGGCTATTACCCAGGAATGGCTCTCCTTGACTAAAGAATTCCAATATATTCTGCGGGGTCTTATAGCCAAGTGAAGATCAAACTTCAGTGTCTGGAGTCCTCTCAACCATAAGAAAGAGGGATCTCTCCCCAGAGAGACATGATGACTCTTCAAACAATGAGGGGGACAGTTGGACTATTCCTCACAAATGTCTCCTCCCCTTGGAGATGACATGGACACTGATGACATCATTCCCTCTTCTTCAACCACAGAGGAACTATTATTTTTTTTTTTGCATTATGAAAGACCACTTTAAATGGAAAGTCAGAGAGATACTAGCTACCCAGAGACGGTGGTTTGATTTACTGTGTCTGGATGCCCTTAAAGCTGTAGAAGTTTTTTCAGTTTTGAAAACTCTAGAGGATGCCTTCATAGCTGCCACTAAGAAACTGAACTTCCTTTTGCCTTAGAAAAAACACTACCAGTTGGCATAATGTTTAAGGTCTTCACCTCCCATGCACAAGGTACACGGTTCAATTCTGACCTCCGGGGAATGCCTGCTTAGAGTTTGCATGTTCTTCCTGTGTCTCTCTGGGGTTCCCCCAACTCAAAAAAAAAAAAAAAACAAAACATGCTATGCTGAGTGTTTCCATTTCAGTCTCACCAATGAATGGAGTTGTGGGCAGCAGCACAGACTCTGCATGGTGTCCTAGAGGGAGAAGACTTGCACAGACCAACTGCTTTGGCATTTACTGTAGTGTACAGTATCCTCAAGATAAGAGAAGTCAGATCACAGACTGCATGCCATGGCAGGGCTAGCCACTCAGCAGTATAAAATATGGCTCTAGGTGATTTGATCATGTTGATTAATGTCACCCTTTGTCACTAAGAAGCCTGATAGGTTTTAGAGACTGCAGATGTGCCACAAGTTCCTTTAGAAAAGCCATAATGTGGATCGGAAAGTAGTGTCTGTGGATTCAAAAAAAGTGAGTTAAAACAGGTGGCAATTCCAACTAGAGGAAAAGTAGAGGGCTGGACCAGTTTATGAAGAAAGCACATACAGCTGACACTCTTGCCTTCAAAGCCATTAACTGTCACAAGCATGACCAAATATCAAATTACTTTCCAATACTAGATGAAGGAAAATATTGGGAAGGTGTCTGGTACTGAACAACTAAGGCTAGAATAAACTAGGTGAGAAAGCATTTGATAGGCTGCTGAAGATCCTGACATATTAATAGCCTAGTAAGTACCCATGAACCTATCTGGATGTTGAGCAAAATCACTAGATATCATCCATGTTATCAGTATGGTGGTTAATCATTCATTAAGGGATAGTTATGATGCTGTGGATGCAATATCAAGGGTGACACCTATGGGGAATGTGATTAGGAAACACGCCTGGCTGAAGTTGCAACCCCATGCCAGAGGATGTCACAGTGCAGCTTTTTAGTCACCCTTGAATAAAGGCTTACTCCTTGGGTAGCACACAAATAAAGTATTCAAAAGTGGAGAGAAAGAGGAAGTCTATGCAGCAATGAAATGGCTTTCTCACTTCCTCATATCTAGGTATGTTAGGAATTAGCCACCAAAGTCAGGCTATACTATCACAGGCAAGGAAAAGGAAAGTAAGTGCAGGGTTAAAGGGCATGCATACGAAAATATGACACACACCAGAAGGGAAAGGCTTGGGGCCCAGAGGCCCTAACCCCCCCAACTCAGGGAGCACCTCTGACTACATGAATTATTGTCTTTCTCTATTTTTTCCTAAAATCTCCTACTGTAGCTCTATCCAAATATCTAATCTAGAAAGCTGCTTAATTAGAAGCCAGCATTTCGGCTAAGACAATTTCAGGACTAAATTACCTTATGTGCAGAGAACCCTTCTTAGTCTTTTATAGGGAAAATGTCAGTCTTGGACCCAAAGCAGCATCTATGATAAAGATAGTAACTGAGTTCTCCCACAACCAAACTACTTGTTTGCATGTTTTCATTCTTAACCTCCCAAACAAGGGAGAAAGTATCTGCCATCCCTTAGAGGTACACAGATAATGGAGATAAACCAAGATGAGCATAACCTCACATCAGCTGTTTACATCCTATGAATCCAGGAAAGAGGGAAATCATTTTCCAAGCAAAATATTTCCAAGTGGCAGGCCTCATGTATTATGTTCTGTTATTATTTTTTTTAAAAAAGTTGGAAGGGACCGTGAGAACCCAGTAATTAATTTTTGGAAAAAAATTTCAGAAAGTGCCAAAGATGCAAAAATAAATCTATGAAATCTATTATCAGTGAATCTCAAACTGTTTTTTTTTTGAAGGGGGAAAAACTCCTCTATACTCCTCATGTGAGAGGATATCCCCACACCCCTTACTCATATATATATATATATATATATATATATATATATATATATATATATATATATATAGATATATACACACCAACTGGACAGTTACACAACAGTGGATTAAAGGGCAAATTCCGCTGGTCCTGAAAATGGCTTTTGCTGAATCTACTTGCTATGCTTAAGTAGTTAAATATAATACGTGTTGTATATAGAAAAGGTTTTATACAGTTTGGGAAATGTACACTAGGATCTATTGAATCTATTTACACATATGCCCAAAGTTAAAAAGGTAAAAATATGGAGGGATACTCTTTTGTATTAGACAGACCGTGGGGCGACAAGATTTATTGGGGATATCTTATAAATGTAAAGGACAATTAGTAACATACAGTATTGTGGATGTTGAAAAATTTACTAACAGCGTCCCACACTACCGTGCCCTGGACACACGTGTTACAGTTATGTATGAAAAATGATAGCACTCAAAGAGAGGGCAAGCATTACCCATGATCTGCCATGTTTAGTAGTAGCACATTGCCCAGAAGGCACTAGTTCTCAGGTCACAAATACTGTGCCATCTAGAAGATGATGGCTACAAACAGTTAGCTGAGTGGAGAGGAAAACATTACAGACAGCATGTAAAGAACCCTTATAAGTTCATAAAACTAATCCAGCATTTTGGCATATACATGGCAATACATGGATATTTAAGTATTACGTGGACAGTGTCACAGGTATAGCTATGTCATTACCAACAACACATAAGAACATGTTAGACTTGTTAAGCAGTGAGAGGTGGATTGTGGATGGCACCTATTTGATCAAAGGTAGACCTTACAAACATCTATACATACTTTGTGGCATTGTCACTGCAGTTGATACAAATGTATGTCAACCACTAGTCTCCTCCATCCTGCAAACAAAATCCCAGTGAACATATATTATGTGGTGATTCATGTATGAAATGATGGAAAGATTGTGGAGTGTCAGCTTCACCTCTGTATGTTACATGTGACTTTGAACACACAGCCTTTGCAAGCATTAAGAGCAATATGGGTGTGTGTTGTAGTAATGAAAGGATATTTCTTTCACTATTGTCAAAATAGATAGAGGAAAATGCAGTTGTTCAATTTCAACAAGATGCATGGTACAGGCATAGAATTCAAGTCCATATGCTAATGTCTTTGCAGCAATGGAATCATGCTGTACATTAAGATATAAATTCATTGAAGATAAAATACACTTGCTTCCATATGTGGAAGAGACATATCTAATTGGGAAGCCATGTAAATTCCAGACACAGACTATGATAGCTTCTCATTTTGCACTGTAATTTGATTACTCATTCTGGACCTATATGCATTTAATGTCAGAAGGATTACCCCAACTCATATGTGGTGGAAGTATACCATCATCCAGTTAGATATCTATTAGGATGACAGAATGTTGATTTGCATGCTAGCATGAATATAACATCAAAAGAGCAGCAACAGCTAAGTAAAAGTAAAGAAAGAATTAGAGTTATCGCCAACAAGTAATCATATTCATTGTTGGAATTCCTCAAATCTATCTTAGTCCATGTTGAGATCTGACATAGTGATGACTGCATTCATCATTTTGACGCCCTTAATACATGTTATACTCCTAAAATGCAGAAATACATAACAACTCTGGAGTTCTCTGTTAACAAAAAGCATGCATTTTGTGCAATATTTAAGGGTGTACTGTAATACTTAATTCACTCTCACACTATCCGACTTATCCTTGCCTATTAAAAAAATCTTTATGCTATACTGTTGATATTTTATCCTTCAAATAACTTTTCATATATTGATGAATACAACAGACTATCTAGTTTTGTTGTGCATATTAAAGACATTGGTCATAATGTTACTTATTGTACTTTGGATGGTATTATTTTAATCTTATTATTCATTATTGGCAGCACTTGTATCATTGCTGACATTTATATGTGTTAGATTACTATCTGGTGATATATGTACACTTCAGATTACAATAATTATGTACCATTAATATGCTTGCACAGGGTTATGTACAGCAACGTAACCCAACAGCTACATACACTATGACAAATGCTGGCATTCCATGCACTACTTTCTGGGACATTCAAGTATATGTTTCCAAAGTTACAATGTCTGTATTTTATACACTGGACTTATAGTTTAGCTTAATGGTATGCAATCAATGTTTTACATGGTAATGCCCATCTGAAATGCTCTTAACTGCCCCTCTTATTTGATATTAAAGGTCTGTGGGATTTCACTGGCTAGATTATAGAGTATTTCTGGGTATTACTATGCTACACATTATATATAGTAGTTTTCCGTTGTAGATGATGTTGATATTTACTCTAGTTTCTTGTCGATCACTTTGCCATAGATATTATTATGCATATGTGTTGATCTTACTCATACTGTCAATCAAGATGCATTTCGATATTATGTGCTGTCCCTCATTTTCTGACTATTTTTACAGTTGATCAAATGCAGTTTAGATGCAAGTCAATATATATGGATCTACTTAAATTGATTGAATAACGTTTGTCGATGTGCATAATTAATCTCAATGCATGCAAAACTTAAAAAAAAAAAACACAAAGCACAAAACACCACCTGCTAATTATATATTCAAACTCAGAGATTGCACAATCCCTGGGGGAAAAGGGTATGTTCCCCTGCCTGGGGATTGTCAATCTGACACACCTATCAACCATCTGTTTAGTTGACAAAATTGTGTCGATTTAACAGATGTCGACCAAAGTAACATTCAGCAAAGCTATCAGGACCCATATCTATCGATTCATCAATCTGTCTATCTATCTATCTATCTATCTATCTATCTATCTATCTATCTATCTATCTATCTATCTATCTATCTATCTATCTGTCTCTCTTTCTCTCTGTCTCTCTTATATATGCATGTATATATGGTTTTAATATGTATGCTTGAGTAAATTTAATGTCAAAAGAGAACACTGACATAAATATGTTTGAACATACAGAATATTCAAAGTCCTAAATAATGAACTAAAAAAGATCGAGAAAGGAAAACTATTTCCTCTTATGATCTTAACACTAAAACCCTCAAAACGCTAGCCACAAATACATCTGAATAGTGGCAGCGTTTCAGGAAAATTTTTAATAAGATAAGTTATAAGGTTAGGGGTTGGGGGATGGGGCAGCAATAGGGTTAGGGTTGGAGCCCATTATTAAGGTGGGCAGGGGAGCTTAGAGAGGAGAGAGGAGAAGAAACACTTTTCATGTGACTATATAAGAAAGTGAGCTTAGAGACTAGGTCAAAGTTTATTGCATGCAGAAGGTAGATGGGAGTAGGAGCAGGGAGGTGGAGGAGGCACAGAGCAAGGAGGCAAGCATAAGGGAAGGGAGGTAAGGGCAGCAGAATCAGATAAAAGGGAATTGTCAGAAGGGGTCAAGCAAGGAAGACAAACTATTGCTAAGTAAACAGCAGAGAGAAAGAAGGTAAGATTAGTCTTGGCCATGTTAAGCAAAGATGGTAGAGATAATGGAATTCAGGAGAAAAAGCAGAGAAGTTAAATGAAAATTGCAGTTCAGTCTTCAAAAATGAAAGAAAAAGGAGAGTGTTGTGCTGGGAGAGAGGTTGGCCTAAGTGTAGACAGCAGTTGGCAGACACAAGAATTGACAGAGTGGAAAATGAGGCAGAATTGTATGCACTAGGGAAGGAAAAGCCAGCAGGACTAGAAGGGCTGTCGTCGAAGGAGTTCAGGAACCTGTACAGTATGCTGTTGGATCTCCTGATGGAGCTCTTCAACAGTTCACTGGTCAACGCAGAAGTGGCTAAGGAATGGAGGACTCAAGAGTGGTACTTTTGTATAGTAATTGAGGAAAGATAAACCCAGGGAACAATAGGACTTTTAACATAATAGTAATGCTAGGAAAGGCAAAGGAAACAAGTTGAAAGGAAATGCTAATGAACTTCCTAGAAGACAACAGCTGGGTGTATAAAGGTTACCTCGAGGTATTTAGAGAAAGCTCCAGTGCAGTGCTTTCACATGAAGATGTGCAGCACCATGTCAGGCTGTTTCAGTGGCCATGCAATATGCTAATGAGGGCATCTGGGGGAGTGACATATGCTAATTAGCCATG